>NW_028317813.1:3861212-4164242 GCF_062004578.1 Staurois parvus
CAGAGAAATACAAAACAGCATGTCCTTGCTGGCAGGAGAGAGACCTGTGTTGTTTACACATAGTTTGCTCCCCTGTCAACTTTGCATGGCGATTGCCGAGTTCCAGTGGGCAATCTCCAGCCAGGACCTGGTAATTGACATGCCTAGCCACCAATGGCGGCACGGTTAGGGCAGCGAGCGTGTGCGCTCCCTACCTGGAAATGCAAATCATGTATATATGCATGATTTTGCACAGCCCTGCCACCCTGTAGCAGTAGTTCTACTATAGGGTGTGGGGAAAGCGTTTAAGCAGCTTTTGCATTTCCATAGACTTTTATGGCATTGCTAAACCCTCTTTAAAGACAAACTAAATCCCATTGACACAGGCCTTTACATTTACTGCAATCAGGCTTGTTGGGCTTAAGGAAGACAGTGTTAATTACATAGCTTTTACCATTATGTCATAGCTGATAAGTCTATGTAAAAACTGCCATGACAGATGGTCAGAGGATATCATTGTGTATATGGCACACATTTGTTCATATGATTCAAAGCTTCATTGTATTTACTTCTGGAATTATATGAGCTTATTCTATTTTCGGGCTGGGTATCCTACTCATTTGAATTCTATTCAAAGTGAGGTATAGGTAGTGCAAGATCAACAGGTCTTTGGAAGTGCAGGGACCAAGCTTTAACTGCTTGCAGACCGTCTACCGCACTTTTACTGCGGCAAAGGGACCCCACTGACCTGGATCACGTACAGCACCAATCAGTCAGCAGGTCTCGTCCAATGTAAAGTAAGGTGCAGTGCTAAAAACTCTAACCACATTTGTGAAAGCTCCACATGTTAAATACATAAATAAATGCATAAAAATGTATGAATAAATAAAGTGACTTGTGACAAAGTGCAAAATATATCATTCAAAATAGAAGTGACTCAGTGGTAGCATAAAAGCTGTCACTAAATAGTGACCAATAGTGCTTTATAGTGCTAAGATATTGTCCAAAATATAGGTGCATGGAAGATCTGATAACCTTCAGTTATAGGTGGTCCATCCAGCATTTATGGTGATGTGACCAATGATATAAAGACTGCGCACTCACCAGATGCGCAATCAGTAAGCACATTTAGAGACCATACTCTCAGTAGATGAACTGGAGGCCCCTTTAAGGATGAGTGTGGTCTGGTCAGGTATTCCCCTCACTGCTCACTCCGCTGTCAGTAATGGCTCTATCACTCTTCTCCAGCAGCTCCTTCAAAAAGGGTAGGATAGGTGCATTTCAGACTAGACAGAACATACTTGTTAGTGAAGTAAGAGGCCAGATAGAAGGAGCAGAAGGTCAGACCCACCGCAGGTTCCCTAAAATACATCTGTCACCGCATTCCACTGCTCCGATTGCTTGGGATTTTTTGCTAGATATGTAGCAGAATACATTTTGGCCTAAACTTATGAAGAAATTTGATTTTTTAATTTTTTTATTGGATATGTTTTATAGCAGAAAGTAAAAAATATATATTTTTTTTATTTTTCTTTTACATAACAAAAAAAACCCAGTGGTGATGATCAAATACAACCAAAAGAAAGCTAAATTTGTGTAAAAAAAAAATAATATAGATTTCATTTGTGTACGGTGTTGCATGACCTCTCAATTGCCAGTTAAAATAGTTTAGTGCCAAATAGCAAAAAATGCCCTGATCACTAAGGGGGTAAAATCCTCCGAAGCTTAAATGGTTAAACTGCTGGAACAATTACATGTAGGTATTGTTTAGATGTAAAATTAAATCTATAACACCTACAGGTGTATCTCAATAAATTAGAATATCATCAAAAAGTTAATTTATTTCAGTAATTCAATTCAAAAAGTGAAACTCATATATTATATAGATTCATTACACACAGTGGTATATTTCAAATATTTCTTTATTTTAATTTTGATGATTATGGCTTACAGCTAGTGAAAACCCAAAATTCATTATCTCAGAAAATTAGAATATTGTGAAAAAGTTCAATATTGTAGACTCATGGGCCTTGATTCACTATTGGGCGTGGGTGCATATTCATGGGCTAACGCCCAATTTTCATGGGCGACCCTCTATTTTTTACCCTGCAACCAAATTCACTATTGACCAGCGCCCATAAGCAGATGCCCAATCTAATTCACAAAAAGACACACGCCCGGAATCAGACTCACAAAGCAGACTTGCTAAGAAGCACGTCTAACACCATGAAAAATCACTGCAGAGACATGTTCACTTAGAAATTTGCTTTGCCAAATATCAGGACTTCACTTTAAACAATATCTGCTATTTCCAAAAAAATTAAGAATGTGTTAAAAATCGTTTTTTTCAAGGAAATCGACACAGTAAAAATCTAGACGCCCGTGCAGTGTCTTTGACAGATAGAACTGAGCATGTGCAGAACACATTTTAGACGTCTGCCATGGGCGTTTGTTTTTTAGCCACTGACTAATAGTGAATCTTACTGTGGATTCCTCTGACAGCCGACACTCGGTCGCGACTACTGTGTTTAATAAACAGCACTCGGCATATCTTCATGTAATCTAACTAGATTTCCTTAGTTTTAGTGATTCTATTTTTGTTTCTTATCCTTTATAATTATTTCTGTAATGATTTTACTTATTTCAAAGGTCTAGATAATATTTATTTTGACAGCTGAATGTAAAAATAAAGGTCCGCAATAAAAAAAACAAAAAAAACAGGCAATTTTTTTTATTATTTATTTAATGCACGGAAATAATTTAAAATTCAGCTGTCAGTGGGAAACCCCGATGACAGCTGAAACATTCCTTCTGTCCCTGCAGAGAGCTCCGCTATTATATTTGACATTAAAAAGTATAAAGGTTGCAACATTGTATCTATTTGTGTCCATTTCGGATACAGATGTTTTTATTCGGATACAAATAGATACAATGTTGCAACCTTTATACTTTTTAATGTCAAATATAATAGCTCAGCTCTCTGCAGGGACAGAAGTAATTACCTCGCTATTATATTTGCCGGCCGTAGATGGGGCAAAAATCGAACAATTTTTTTTTTTCTTAAACGGTCAGTTTTCACCCCATCTATGGCCTGCATTTTTATTTTTCTTATTCTTTTTTTTTTATTCTTCTTTTTCATTTTCGTCTTCCTTTTCTTGCAGGTCATGGCTCATGTGTAGATTTTTTATCTGTTAAAAGATCAGCCAATTTGCCGATCATTGCAGCTAAAATCGGCCAATCTGCAAAATTGGCCAATTTTTATCCAAATTTACCAATTAAAAAAAGTTGCAAAATCCCCAAAAATGGCTGACCAATTAACCCACTAACGGCCCGAAAATCAGCCGATTTTTTTTGCGGACGATTTTAGACCCATCTAAAGCAGGCCATAGATGGGTCTAAAATCGGCCGATTTTTCTGCCGAAAAAAAAATCGAACGATTTTCGGGCCGTTAGTGGGTTAATTGGTCAGCCATTTTTCGGGATTTTGGCACATTTTTTTTATCAGTAAATTTGGAAAAAAAAATTTCCAACTTTACTGGTAAACAAAATATGCTAAAATCCCAAAAATTATCCCACTAACGGAAGAGGACCTTGTCCCCATTAACATGGGGACAAGGTGCTTTGGGGGGGAGCCCCCCTGCCCCAAAGCACCCCCCCATGTTGAGGGCATGTGGCCTGGTATGGTTCAGGAGGGGGGGCGCTCGCTCGTCCCCCCCCTTTCCTGACCTGCCGGGCTGCATGCTCGGCTAAGGGTCTGGTATGGATTTTGGGGGGATCCCCAAGCTGTTTTTTTTTAATTTCAGCGTGGAGTTCCCCCTTAATATCCATACCAGATCCGAAGGGCTTGGTACGGATGGGAGGTGGGACCCCGCGCTTTTTTTTTTTTTACATTCAGCTGTCAGTGGGGAACCCCGCTGACAGTTGAAACATTAACACATGGCTGTCGCTCCTACAATCCCGCATGAGTTATGTTATCAACTCATGCAGCATTTTAGTAGCGAAAACCAATGCAGCGCTCATGTTTCAGCTGTCGGCGGAGTTCCCCACTGACAGTTGATGTAAAAGTATTGCAGGTAATTATAAACAATTTTTAAAAAACCCGGCGTGGGGTCCCCCCTCCCATCCATACTAAGCCCTTCGGGTCTCGTATGGATGTTAAGTGGTAACTCCTCGCTAAAATTAAATAAAAAACAGCATGGGGTACCCCCCAAAATCCATAACAGATACTTATCTGAGCATGCAGCCCGGCAGGTCAGGAAAGGGGGGGGGGGCGAGCGAGCGCCTCCCCCCCTCCTGAACCATACCAGGCCACATGCCCATACCAAATTATTCAAACATTTGTAAACAGACCAATTAACTGAAATGGTTTGGCATTTGTACACCAAATATGACGTTCCCTGAGGCATTGGTACACCGAGGTACACCTGTATTAGTATTGCAATCCTTTGTATTGGGATACATAGAACCAACATACATCTGAATTGGCAACATAGCACAACATTTGTGTCACATTGGAGATATCTGGTAGTTACACTGACCTTGCCCAGGGACTTAGGATTGATTCACAACACAGAAATACAGGCTGGGTTAGCAATGTAGCTCCGTGGATTAGTGGTTAGCACTACTGCCTCACAACTCTAGGGTAGTCGGTTTGAATCCCAACCACGGCAAGGAAGTAGCATGATCTCCGTGTGTGGCTGTCTTCACATACATGTTCTGGCAACATCTTTGCTTTCTGTCTAAATGATCCCTAAAATGTGAATTAGAATGAGGCCTTGTCTGTTGAAACACCTTCAAAGCTGCACCTTATGTGAATGTCATACAATGGGATAAGATAAGGGCCTGAATCACTAATACATTTGATAATGATGGTTTACACTCCACCCACTTTTGTGAAGGATTTGGCAAGCAAAGAGCTGACAGAGAGAGAGAAGAGCGAGCCAGTGAGATGAAGAAGAGTGAGGGAGAGATACATACTGAAGAGTGATAAAGAGAGACATACAGAAGAGTGAGCGAGAGAGAAGAGCGAGCCAGTGAGACGAAGAAGAGTGAGCGAGAGATACATACTGAAGAGTGATAAAGAGAGACATACAGAAGAGAGAGAAGAGCGAGCCAGTGAGATGAAGAAGAGTGAGCGAGAGATACATACTGAAGAGTGATAAAGAGAAACATTCAGAAGAGTGAGCGAGAGAGAAGAGCGAGCCAGTGAGACAAAGAAGAGTGAGCGAGAGATACATACTGAAGAGTGATAAAGAGAGACATACAGAAGAGTGAGCAAGAGAGAAAAGACTTGGTTGGTGAATCCACATATCAAACTTGTCACAAATACTGGCATTGATTTTTCCACCAAATACAAAGCAGACCCTTATCCCAGCAGGCAGGTACCACACGCCTTCAAAGATTTATTTCCTTTGTTGATTTTCCTGCTTTGTTCACACTATATGCAATTGAAAATTACTCTTTAAGTTGCCAATTTTACTGTGTTTTCTAGAGAATTACTAACTAGTTGTGTTTTCAATTGTGTGTAGCATTGCGATTTCTATTTGAGTCTAGATGTTAAATTGCTAATAAATGGACACAATTTTCAAATACCTTTGAACTCTCGCTGCAACAAATGTTAATACACTCACATTCACATTCATTATATCCAATATCAAGTACGATGTCAATTCACAAATCGCACCTGAAATCGCACCTGAAATTGCACACCCTGGATGTGACTTGTCATGTGATTGGCATGGCCAGCAGCTTGCCCTTTGCATGGCAAATTGCACCCAATGTTACTGGGGGCTAACACCACTGTCACATCTAATCCAATGCGGCAATTGCCCAACATACAGTGAAGTTGCACGAGTTCACAATCCAATTGGATGTGAACAGAGCTTACAGTGGCCAATAGGGTGCGACTTGGTCTACGATTTGCAAGTCGCCTGTCATGCCAATTGCATGGCAATCGCAAACAATGTTACTGGGGGCCACCCGGTCACATTAAAGCAGATTTCTAAGTGGTGTTATTGACACCACAGTCACATCATGTGACTTGCATAGAAGTTGCATGATTTCAAAGTCGGGGTACATGGTGATTTCAAGTGCAATTTGCAAGACATTCAACACCGATCTCTCAGCAAATTGCATGAAAAGTAGTGTATTCATTACTCTATTATTACTTGCGGCTCCGACCAAGTTTGAACCACAACAATATGAACGCTCCAATAGCGTGCACATTGAGTGGGACTTGGCATGTGATTTGCACAACATGCAAGTTGTAAATCGTCTGCAAAGTCGCACCCTATTGTCTGCTATTAGAGCGACCACATGGGTGCGTTTCAAACACTGATTTCTTAAGTAGTACATGTACTACTTTAGTGGCAATTTGCATAGAGATCTGTGTCAGATGTCTTGAAAATTGCATTGAAATGGTCAACTTTACTGTAAGTCGCAGGATTTGTAAATCCGCTTTGCCCAGAGTGTAATGTTTGGTGATATTTGATTTCTGGAGTGTTTTGCCAATTGATGGGAAATTCACCATACTAGTCAAATCGATTTGTTATTTTCAGTATTGCATACAAGATGTGGTCATGTGACTGTCTTAACTCATGCGAGAATCTGGAGGGAATTGTGACCATAGTAGCAATAAAGGTTCCAATTGGGGTTCCCTGTCACATCCCTGCTCAATGTTCTGTTGTATGCTGCACACGTACATTTCACTGTATATATCTTTCTGATTTGTGGGGCCTGTATACCAAGGGTTAATGCAGGTAGGAAGCGGATTCATCAGGTGAAAACACTTTCACTGACCAAATTAAGGTCAGTGGTGGGTGTGGCTTAATTGGGTGTGGGGCCTTGTTTGGCACGCTCCAAATACAACCTAGCTTATATAAAGATGTGCAGTAGGGAGTGATTTGGCCTGTTACTAGGCCGGGTGGTTTGTGACCAAGTCCTTGCTTGTAGTGGTTTGGGGGAAGAAGAGATTTTGTGCTGAATTGCCCCAGACACCACTCAGGCTGTGTTTGGAAGTGGGCTGGAAATGTTTGCATATTTTCGGCCTTGTAAAGTGTTTGTGTGTTATTGCACAATGATTGTGTTTTTCTCTTTGCATTGAAAGCCTCACACATGTCAATCGTTTTGTTTAAAATCTGCTCTTGTTTTAATTTTGTTTGCTTATTTAGACTCCAATGCATTTTTCTGACAAACCTGCTGACAAATGTATGTGTAGGGGATTTGTAGAGGTGGGAGGGGATTTGTAGAGGTGGGAGGGTTTTTTTTCACATGCTTTGTTTTCTTGATATTTTGATCTGTAGACTTTTTTTGTGAATGGATCTTTATACTAAGTGATTGTGTAAGTAAATCTTATGTGCACGAAAATGTTGCTTGATTCATCTTCCCCTTTGTTTCCTGCTATAACCTGAGCACACACAGTTCACTAGAAGTATCTTTAGATTGTAAGCTCTTATGAGCAGGAGTGTTTTATTTTTGCCACGTGAATCCTATTTTTGTGACTCACCAAGATATTGACTGTACCTACTTGTTCCTGCTGACCAAATAAATGAAGATATATTTGATCAATAAATGTTTGACCGATGTTTTTGTGTTTATTTTATGTTCAATATATGAACAACCTTAATAGTTACTTTGTATACTTATATAATCTGCTCAAATGTAGCTTGTAAGAGCGTGAATATGCAAGTGTGTGCAAACTGGCTTTTTCAAAACCAAAAAAAAAAAAAAAAAAAACCCGCTTGCACCACAATATTATGTACTAATGAATATGTCACATTCACTGTGCAGCCAGCTACAGGTTTTCTACAATTCGATTTACAGTAATAAAATAGTCCACACTTTTGTTGATTTTTGGCCTTTGGCAACAAATATATATTAGCCAAGGTTAAAAAAATAAATCAATAAGAAACACACATTTGCGAAAGCTATCATAGCCGCGCATAGAAATGCGCGATTACAAACAAATAAGCGCCAAACAGGTGTCCCCATGGCGCATGCACGGCTATCCTCCCGGAAGTCCGTCATCACGTGCGCGCGCACCCGGAAGTGGTTGTGGGGAGTGTAAGTGGATGAGAAGTGGTTGGAGGTTTTGTGTTGGTTGAAAATTTTGATAACTTTATTGGCATTTGGACATGGCGAGAGCACAGTTCTCAACTGAGGAGATGATCCTTATATGTAAAGTAAGTGTGGCCATTGCAAATATGTTTATAACATGTGAGGGACAGGTAATTGTAATTTTGTGGGTGGGGCCTAGCAGAATCTCACTTGGTGCACATGCTACTTATCTGTACATTAGCTCCTGGGTATTGATGGGTCAATGATATTAACCACTTGCCTACTGGGTACTCATACCCCCTTCCTGTCCTGGCCAATTTTCATCTTTCTGCACTGTTACCATTTGAATGACAATTGTGCGGTCATGCCACATTGTACCCATCTTACATTTATATCAGTTTTTTCAGACAAATAGAGCTTTCTTTGGGTGGTATTGACTTGCTGCTGTGTGTTTTACTTTTTGCTCGATAAACAACAAAATAGCTCAAAATGAATAAAAGTCTGTTTATACTATAACATTTGGTAAACTGGTAATTTAGCAACACTGATGTGCGTTGATGAGGCAGCACTGGTGGGTGGCACTGCTGGCCACAGGTGGGCAGAACTGTTGGTGGGCACTGGTGGGCACTGATCATCGGTGCTGACCCCTGCTTTGATAACTGCTGGTTCTCGGCAGTACTTTCCACACATTCTGACAGCGTGATGAAAGTGCAGCCAAGACCCGGCAAATGCATTTCCCGGTGATCAGCGTGTCATTGGACATGGCTGATCACATGGTAAAAAGCCGCTGTGATTGGCCTTTTACCACATCACGTGATCAGCTGTGTCCTTAGGACACAGCAATCACGGAGAGCGCGTTCTGCCAGGATGTCATATGACGCCCTCCCAGAGCTGCCTGGATGCAGTGTAGCATTATTCGGCTATCTGCGGTCGCCAAATAGGTAACCAGCTAGGCCTTCATGGCTAATCTTTGAATATCTGGACATGTATACTGCATATAATGCATTACATTCTACAATGTGTTGGTGTACATGGTATTACAGTGTGCAATGCGTTGCTGGATTCTGCATGACAGTGGACAGCGTATCACAGTGTGCATTGCGTAGCTCCAGCCTGCATGACAGTGTACAGTGCATCACAGTCTACAATGTGTGGGTGTACACGGTATCACAGTGTGCAATGCGTTGCTCCATCCTGCATGACAGTGTACAGTGCATTAGTCTACAATGTGTGGGTGTACACGGTATCACAGTGTGCAATGCGTTGCTCCATCCTGCATGACAGTGTACAGTGCATTAGTCTACAATGTGTGGGTGTACACGGTATCACAGTGTGCAATGCGTTGCTCCATCCTGCATGACAGTGTACAGTGCATTACAGTCTACAATGTGTGGGTGTACACGGTATCACAGTGTGCAATGCGTTGCTCCATCCTGCATGACAGTGTACAGTGCATTAGTCTACAATGTGTGGGTGTACACGGTATCACAGTGTGCAATGCGTTGCTCCATCCTGCATGACAGTGTACAGTGCATTAGTCTACAATGTGTTGGTGTACACGGTATCACAGTGTGCAATGCATAGCTCTATCCTGCATGATAGTGTACAGTGCATTACAGTCTACAATGTGTGGGTGTACACGGTATCACAATGTGCAATGCGTAGCTCTATCCTGCATGACAGTGTACAGTGCATTACAGTCTACAATGTGTTGGTGTACACGGTATCACAGTGTGCAATGCGTAGCTCTATCCTGCATGATAGTGTACAGTGCATTACAGTCTACAATGTGTGGGTGTACACGGTATCAGTGTGTAATGCGTAGCTCCATCCTGCATGATAGTGTACAGTACATTAGTCTACAATGTGTGGGTGTACACGGTATCACAGTGTGCAATGCGTTGCTCCATCCTGCATGACAGTATACAGTGCATTACAGTCTACAATGTGTTGGTGTACACGGTATCACAGTGTGCAATGCGTTGCTCCATCCTGCATGACAGTATACAGTGCATTACAGTCTACAATGTGTTGGTGTACACGGTATCACAGTGTGCAATGCGTAGCTCCATCCTGCATGGTAGTGTACAGTGCATTACAGTCTACAATGTGTGGGTGTACACGGTATCACAGTGTGCAATGCGTAGCTCCAGCCTGCATGACAGTGTACAGTGCATTACAGTCTACAATGTGTGGGTGTACACGGTATCACAGTGTGCAATGCGTAGCTCCATCCTGCATGGTAGTGTACAGTGCATTACAGTCTACAATGTGTGGGTGTACACGGTATTACATTGTACAGTGTATTACAGTGTGCAATGCGTTGTACACTGCAGTGTGCACTAAAGCATTTTACACTCATGCACTGTACACACTAACGCATTTGACATTTCTAGTGTGCAATGCGTTAGTGTGCAATGCCTTGGACAGTACAATGCATTTGCAGTATTGGTGTATGTTTATTAAGCACAGATAATTAATCTGATTTTAGTTATCAAGGAGAAGTCTTCTCTGTCCCCCTGTTTATGAGGTGGAGGACAATTGTTTTCCGAAGAAGAGAGGAGACATTTTTTCAAGGAGATCTGTATAGATTTCCAGAGATATGTGTAGATGGTTGAGGGGCTGCATGTGATCTCCGGAGATAATTGTGATTAACGATCACCTGAGTTAAACCAGTGAATGAAAAGTGTAAAAAAACATGGATTGAAAATAATCTGCACTGACCACTGTGCTTTGTCAAGCCACATATTGGCACATTCTGGTTTCACACAGATGGGATGTGAAATTTGCAGTGTTTTCTGTGCAAGCGCTGCACCGCATCACAACCGCAACCCCTTCATGCCACCTGCTGCGGCTTTCTAGGTGAAGTTAACAACACACCAAAATTGGTACACAAAGCGTATTGCGATTTGCCAAATTGGATGGCATGCCTATTCACACCCATGTGCATACCCTGAAAAAGGGTCCTGCACATTTTTGGCCCGGATGCGGTGCAATTTGAGGTGTGCAAAATGTTTGTCTCTAATTGCAACGCACACAAATTGCATGTGATTTGCCCAGGAGTGCGGTGTTAGACCACAATGCATGTATGTGAAGCCAGAATAAAATGTGGATTTTGTCTACTTTTACTTGCGCATGTTAACATTATGTAAGTGCATTTTTCTGTTTAACATGCTATAGAAATGGAACATGCATTTGGATGGAGTGTTTTTGTATGTGCATTTTGGAAGTATTCTAAACACACAATGACCCTAGGGCCACACCATATCTTAAGCCGCGTTTGTCAGAAATGCTGTACAGTACATTTAAAGCGGATTTACATTCCACCTATCAAAAAATAACAGTCATCAGCTACAAAAACGGTAGCTGCTGACTTTTAAAAAGCAGCCGCTTACCACAGAGCAGCCAAGATCATTCATTTAGCTGCTCCCATGCCAGCATTTCTTGGCCCCTCTCTCCTGTCCATTGCTCCCCGAACAAGCACCTTGTTTTGGTGTGAGCCCAAGAACACTCCTTCATGAGCCACGTAGACCAGAGAGGCAAGCTTTTCAAGCACATCATGAAATCAGGATGGGGCTCCACTTCAAGTAAGCATTAGTGTGCCTGGGGGAGAGGGGGACCTTTGGCCTTTCCAAACACAGTAGATGCTCCAAGAATGTTTCCTTGAACTCTTGAAATGGTTAAAAAGGAAAGACACTCTAGATAGCCTGCACTGAGAATTGACTGTCATGATGACGTGTCAATGATTATTTGCTCTCATTTTTCAGGAGTGGTCCTGCTTGCGGTTGAAGCTGGTAGAAATCCACCTTCACGTCCTCCACTCACCTTCACTTGTGGCCAGTGGATATTTTGTAGCCCCAGGCAAGAACTGGCATCGAGGACCTTCATAAAGACCCTGGCATGCCAGAGGTGGTTTGGAAGCAGCACAGCAATTTGACCATCCCTTTCCTCTATGTTGGTTTTAGGGGTGCAGAATTGCTTCTCGTTCATGAACGGACTGTCGCCGGATATCAGAGTCCCCATATTTTCAAGATATGTTTTAGCCATGTTGGCTTATTTTTATGTTGAGTCAATTAAAGAATATTTTTTGTTACCTTAAAAAAGTGTCAGATCCTCTTGATTGTATTCCCGAGACTTAAGATGGCCAGATAATATGCAATCTGAGGAAAAGTCAGTGCAATGTCCTCCACAAGTAGCTAAAGTCTTTCATAGGAGGACCTACCAGAACAATGCATTCATTTGGAGTGGGCCAGGCCCATACACTACATCATGGAGGCTTGCTATGAAGGAACATTAATGTTTGGATACTTGAGCTCATGTGGCTTGTTTCCAAATATTTCTGCCCATTGCAGCGTATTGACTATTGCAGCTCAATAAAGATCAGGCATACAGAAAAGTGTACCTTGTCCATAGAATAGCCACTGGGAGGTCCTATCTGGGCACACAGATCTGGCCTATGCATAATTGTGGAAAATGCCAATTCGGTCTGCTTTATAATATGAAGGGGTCGGTTCACGCTTGCTTCAGGGGAAACATTACAACGAATTTTGTTATTTTTCATAGGAAAACGTGGCCGATCCCTAGATGCATTGAGGTACATAGCAGAGGTTCAAGATACTCCATAGAAGAACATATTGTTCTTCCTAACTATACAGGTGGCACAGACACAAGCATACACCCAGGGCCACTGTTAGATATCACGGGGCCCCATACAGCATACCTGACAGGCCCCCACCACCAGAGAAAATATCCAAATTATATATATGGTAAAAATACACAACATTTTCTTCATGGACACAATCACAAACAAATTCCTGTTCAATCCAAATGATAAACCTGTACCTAGTTAATAAATCAAACGTTGTGTAATTGAGGGCTCATTCACATGGGTGCTGTGGCCTGTAGAGTGTGAATCAGTGTTTGGTTTTTGTGGCTGTCGCCATTAGCATGCAACCTATGTTACACTATGTGAATACTGCAGATCCTAATTTGACAAGTATATGGTTGCAGGTGTACAGCCCTGAACACACAATGAGCATTCAGGGCCACTTCCCCACGCCTTCACACTTGTCAGATTAAAACCTGTGTTCATACAGCTGCTGTGTCCCCATAGTGTAACAGGTGGCTCTAGCCACATAAACAACCCACTCATTCATGCTGTACAGGCCAGAGGACCTGTGTGAATGTGGCATTTTGTGTTTGTTATATTTATTTTTTCCCAAAGCCCATTGAATTCAATGGGCTGCTTAACATGTGGAAACATGCCAAAATACTGCAGGCATGTTATTTTCCAAGTGTGTCGCACCTAACCGCACAGTAGTGTGGTGCCATGCGTTTTTGTGGCTGTGAATGGGGCTGTTTTTAATAGTGTGTAGGTGCAATAACGTTTTCATCATGGTACCTGCGCACATCTACAGAGGACATTGCATTTCTTTGCTGTGCTGGAAAATGTGTGTTCTTGCATGCGTTTCTGCACCACCAATGGTGTGAACAAGTCCTAAGGGCCGGTTCACACTATAGAAACAGTATAGATGTGTTCCTGATGGGTTTTTTTCATGCCCTTTTGGCATGCATGTTTAGTGTGTTCCAGTACATTTTGGATGCGTTTTGGACATGTTTACATTGCATTTTTGTATCCCTTCCACTTATTTTTTTCTATTTTCTTTGTATTCAATGTAGTTAGGGACATGTGCGTTTTAGTACATTCAAGGACGTTTCAATGTGTTCCAGTACAGTTATGTGCAGAAACAATGCAGCGTGGTCAACTTTGTTTACAGCACCTGCAATGCACTGAAAATGCAAGCGCTGATGTGAACTATGACATTGACAACCACATAACCTTCTTTCTGTGCGTTTGTGATGCCGAAAAAGCAACTGAAACACATGTAGTGTGAACTGGCCCTAAAGGTTATTACAGGTCAGGGAACAGGACTGACCAGGAATTGTGAATTCAATCAGACTAGTGGTGAAATACAATCAGCAATCGTATAATAATGTGAGATCTGAGCTGTAGCTGATAGAAAATGAGACACATTCACTTGATCAGTAAATAGATAGTTAAAGAGTGGGGCGGTGATCCATAGATTTGCATATGGGACAGGTGATGATGGGGTGGGGGAGGGGGTCAAGTTGTATAAGGAGACAGATTTAAAAGAGAAAAATGTTACAATGAAATATACACGGCATGAAACTTGCACATTTCCTAATTGGCAGAAGAACAGTACATAGGTAACATTCATCCACTTTCTAGTCATTAGGCAAAATCATATTTGATTGATCAATATTCCTGGCACTGACACAACCCAGAAAATTGATCTCCATTTTTTGGGATGTAGCCATGACTGGGATTAGAACCCATGACCCAAGTGCTGTAAGTTCTGAGCTCTAACCACTAAACCACTGTGGGAGACACAGTTTGAGTTATAATTAGAGATGAGCGAAGTATTCAAAAATTCGATTCGACTGATTCGGCGAATTCGTGGAAAAATTTTGATTCGAGTCGAATATATTCGCTGTGAATTTAACTTAAAAAAGGGTGTTTCTAGGCTTCAGAGAGACTTAATATTAGTGCTGAACACTGTACCTTTAATTTAAATGCCCTTGGAGTCTGCTGGGGAAGAGAAATAATACTGTCAGGCAGTATGACATGCAGATGAGTGCCGTCGATCTTAGAATCACCGCACACTTCACTCATTTGGCCAGTCACGGGGCCAAAACCAGAGTGTGGAGCCACAGTGTGGCGGTGGAGGCAGCAGCAATGGGAGGCCATACAGCACCCTATGACAAAAATGGAAACCACCAGCAGTGTGAGGAGACCTGAAAGTGGCACATGGCAGAGTGTGGCGATAGAGACAGCAGCAATGGGAGGCCGTACAGGGACCCATGACACACTCTGGACCTGGCAGCAGCATGAGGAGGCGGTACAGGGGCCCATGGCAGATTACGGGCCTGGCAGCAGCATGAGGAGTCGGTACGGGGGCCCATGGCAGATTACAGGCCTGGCAGCAGCAATGGGAGGCCGTACAGGGACCCATGACACAATCTGGACCTGGCAGCAGCATGGGGAGGCGGTACAGGGGCCCATGACAGATTACGGGCCTGGCAGCAGCATTTGGAGTCGGTACGGGGGCCCATGACACACTCTGGACCTGGCAGCAGCATGAGGAGGCGGTACAGGGGCGCATGACAGATTACGAGCCTGGCAGCAGCAACTTGGACAGGAGGACGTTCAGTTTCTGCACCGTCTGGTGCGTGCTCGCAAACTGTTGTCTCTTGGAAACGGATTCCAAGAAAGACTGCTGACGGAATCCGTGAAGAGGAGTAGCAGGAGAAGGAGCATCTGAACGAGCGGAATATGCCAACAAGCGACAACAGGGGCCCATGACAGATTACGGGCCTGGCAGCAGCATGAGGAGTCGGTACGGGGGCCCATGGCAGATTAGGGGCCTGGCAGCAGCTATGGGAGGCCCGTAATCTGCCAGCACCCTATGACAAAAAATGGAACCCACCAGCAGTGTGAGGAGACCTGAAAGTGGCACATGGCAGAGTGTGGCGATGGAGACAGCAGCAATGGGAGGCCGTACAGGGACCCATGACAGACTCTGGACCTGGCAGCAGCATGAGGAGGCGGTATAGGGGCCCATGGCAGATTAGGGGCCTGGCAGCAGCTATGGGAGGCCCGTAATCTGCCAGCACCCTATGACAAAAAATGGAATACACCAGCAGTGTGAGGAGACCTGAAAGTGGCACATGGCAGAGTGTGGCGATGGAGACAGCAGCAATGGGAGGCCGTACAGGGACCCATGAGAGACTCTGGACTTGGCAGCAGCATGAGGAGGCGGTATAGGGGCCCATGGCAGATTAGGGGCCTGGCAGCAGCTATGGGAGGCCCGTAATCTGCCAGCACCCTATGACAAAAAATGGAACACACCAGCAGTGTGAGGAGACCTGAAAGTGGCACATGTTTGGGGCATGATTCATGGCGGATTTAGTCAGTTGTGTCAGGAACTGGTGGTTTGAAATCCAGACTAATCCACGCCTGATTCATTTTCACAAACGTCAGTCTCTCCACACTTTGGGTGGACAGTCGTGTCCTCCGCGGAGTTGCAATACCTCCTGCCGCACTAAACACGCGCTCCGATGCCACGCTACTGGCCGGGCATGACAGCCTTTCAAGGGCAAATTCAGCTAGTTGGGGCCAAAGGTCAAGTTTCGTTGCCCAGTAGTCAAGGGGATTGTCTACCTCGGTTGGCAGGGTGCTGTCCAAGTAGGCCTAAGCCTGTTGTTTGAGGTCCTGCTCCAGGTCCACCTGATGCTGCTGCTGCTGCTGCTGCTGCGGCTGGTTAGTAGTTTCCTCACTGCGCTGGTGAAGAAAGCTACTCATCATCGACTGCAGACTGAGGCAGCCGCTGCTGGTGGAGCTGCCACTGCTCCTACCACCCCACCCCTCCCCTGCTGCCATGGCAGCGGAACGCGAGCGCACAGGGCCCACAGTGTCTGAGGATGGACGTTGGCGCAGACAGGCAGAGACCAGCTGACTACATAGGTGGTTTTTATAGTACGTTATTTTGGCCTCCCTCTCAGCAGGTGTGAAAAAGGCCACCATTTTTGAACGGTAGCGAGGGTCCAACAAGGTGGACAGCCAAAAGTCATCCCTCTGTCTGATGGTTATTATTCGGCTGTCGCTACGCAAGCAACCGAGCATGCTATGGGCCATTTGTGCCAAGGAATGCGAGGGACTCCCTGCCTCCATCTCCACAGCATACTGCCACGGTGCGTCTGGGTCCTCTGTCTCCTCCTCCTCCTCCTCTACCAGATGCTCCTGCTCCTCCACTCCTGTCCGCTGAGTGGAAAAACCACCCATTTCACTCAATAATTCCTGAGCACCAATGTCCTCCTCTACCTCCTCCTCTTCTTCCTGTCCTGCCCCCACAGGGGTCATGTGGCGTTGAGATCTGTGCGCCACGTCTACCGCACCCTGACCAGCCATTGTTAACAGCATTTGTTCCAGGACGTGCAACAGAGGAATGACGTCGTTCATCCCATAGTCCTGGCGACTCACGAATAGCGTGGCCTCCTCAAAGGGCCTGAGCAAGCGCAGGTGTCACGCATGAGCTGCCAATGGCTGACATCTAAGTTACACAGGGAGTACCTTTATCCGCTTTTAACATCAGGAAATCGGTGATGGCCTTTCGCTGTTCGTAAAGGCGGTCTAACATATGTAGGGTTGAATTCCACCTTGTTGCAACGTCACAGCATGAGGAGTCGGTACGGGGGCCCATGGCAGATTACGTGCCTGGCAGCAGCAATGGGAGGCCCGTAATCTGCCAGCACCCTATGTCAAAAAATTCTACACACCAGCAGTGTGAGGAGACCTGAAAGTGGCACATGGCAGAGTGTGGCGATGGAGACAGCAGCAATGGGAGGCCGTACAGGGAACCATGAGAGACTCTGGACCTGGCAGCAGCATGAGGAGGCGGTATATAGGGGCCTATGGCAGATTAGGGGCCTGGCAGCAGCTATAGGAGGCCCGTAATCTGCCAGCACCCTATGTCAAAAAATTCTACACACCAGCAGTGTGAGGAGACCTGAAAGTGGCACATGGCAGAGTGTGGCGATGGAGACAGCAGCAATGGGAGGCCGTACAGGGACCCATGAGAGACTCTGGACCTGGCAGCAGCATGAGGAGGCGGTATATAGGGGCCTATGGCAGATTAGGGGCCTGGCAGCAGCTATGGGAGGCCCGTAATCTGCCAGCACCCTATGTCAAAAAATTCTACACACCAGCAGTGTGAGGAGACCTGAAAGTGGCACATGGCAGAGTGTGGCGATGGAGACAGCAGCAATGGGAGGCCGTACAGGGACCCATGAGAGACTCTGGACCTGGCAGCAGCATGAGGAGGCGGTATATAGGGGCCTATGGCAGATTAGGGGCCTGGCAGCAGCTATAGGAGGCCCATAATCTGCCAGCACCCTATGTCAAAAAATTCAACACACCAGCAGTGTGAGGAGACCTGAAAGTGGCACATGGCATGAGACACTGTGGACCTGGCAGCAGCATGAGGAGGCGGTATATAGGGGCCCATGGCAGATTAGGGGCCTGGCAGCAGCTATGGGAGGCCCGTAATCTGCCAGCACCCTATGTCAAAAAATTCAACACACCAGCAGTGTGTGAGGAGACCTGAAAGTGGCACATGGCATGAGACACTGTGGACCTGGCAGCAGCATGAGGAGGCGGTATATAGGGGCCCATGGCAGATTAGGGGCCTGGCAGCAGCTATGGGAGGCCCGTAATCTGCCAGCACCCTATGTCAAAAAATTCAACACACCAGCAGTGTGTGAGGAGACCTGAAAGTGGCACATGGCAGAGTGTGGCGATGGAGACAGCAGCAATGGGAGGCCGTACAGGGACCCATGACAGACTCTGGACCTGGCAGCAGCATGAGGAGGCGGTATATAGGGGCCTATGGCAGATTAGGGGCCTGGCAGCAGCTATGGGAGGCCCGTAATCTGCCAGCACCCTATGTCAAAAAATTCTACACACCAGCAGTGTGAGGAGACCTGAAAGTGGCACATGGCAGAGTGTGGCGATGGAGACAGCAGCAATGGGAGGCCGTACAGGGACCCATGAGAGACTCTGGACCTGGCAGCAGCATGAGGAGGCGGTATATAGGGGCCTATGGCAGATTAGGGGCCTGGCAGCAGCTATGGGAGGCCCGTAATCTGCCAGCACCCTATGTCAAAAAATTCTACACACCAGCAGTGTGTGAGGAGACCTGAAAGTGGCACATGGCAGAGTGTGGCGATGGAGACAGCAGCAATGGGAGGCCGTACAGGGAACCATGAGAGACTCTGGACCTGGCAGCAGCATGAGGAGGCGGTATATAGGGGCCTATGGCAGATTAGGGGCCTGGCAGCAGCTATGGGAGGCCCGTAATCTGCCAGCACCCTATGTCAAAAAATTCTACACACCAGCAGTGTGAGGAGACCTGAAAGTGGCACATGGCAGAGTGTGGCGATGGAGACAGCAGCAATGGGAGGCCGTACAGGGACCCATGAGAGACTCTGGACCTGGCAGCAGCATGAGGAGGCGGTATATAGGGGCCTATGGCAGATTAGGGGCCTGGCAGCAGCTATGGGAGGCCCGTAATCTGCCAGCACCCTATGTCAAAAAATTCTACACACCAGCAGTGTGAGGAGACCTGAAAGTGGCACATGGCATGAGACACTGTGGACCTGGCAGCAGCATGAGGAGGCGGTATATAGGGGCCCATGGCAGATTAGGGGCCTGGCAGCAGCTATGGGAGGCCCGTAATCTGCCAGCACCCTATGTCAAAAAATTCTACACACCAGCAGTGTGTGAGGAGACCTGAAAGTGGCACATGGCATGAGACACTGTGGACCTGGCAGCAGCATGAGGAGGCGGTATATAGGGGCCCATGGCAGATTAGGGGCCTGGCAGCAGCTATGGGAGGCCCGTAATCTGCCAGCACCCTATGTCAAAAAATTCAACACACCAGCAGTGTGTGAGGAGACCTGAAAGTGGCACATGGCAGAGTGTGGCGATGGAGACAGCAGCAATGGGAGGCTGTACAGGGACCCATGACAGACTCTGGACCTGGCAGCAGCATGAGGAGGCGGTATATAGGGGCCTATGGCAGATTAGGGGCCTGGCAGCAGCTATGGGAGGCCCGTAATCTGCCAGCACCCTATGTCAAAAAATTCTACACACCAGCAGTGTGAGGAGACCTGAAAGTGGCACATGGCAGAGTGTGGCGATGGAGACAGCAGCAATGGGAGGCCGTACAGGGACCCATGAGAGACTCTGGACCTGGCAGCAGCATGAGGAGGCGGTATATAGGGGCCTATGGCAGATTAGGGGCCTGGCAGCAGCTATGGGAGGCCCGTAATCTGCCAGCACCCTATGTCAAAAAATTCTACACACCAGCAGTGTGTGAGGAGACCTGAAAGTGGCACATGGCAGAGTGTGGCGATGGAGACAGCAGCAATGGGAGGCCGTACAGGGAACCATGAGAGACTCTGGACCTGGCAGCAGCATGAGGAGGCGGTATATAGGGGCCTATGGCAGATTAGGGGCCTGGCAGCAGCTATGGGAGGCCCGTAATCTGCCAGCACCCTATGTCAAAAAATTCTACACACCAGCAGTGTGAGGAGACCTGAAAGTGGCACATGGCAGAGTGTGGCGATGGAGACAGCAGCAATGGGAGGCCGTACAGGGACCCATGAGAGACTCTGGACCTGGCAGCAGCATGAGGAGGCGGTATATAGGGGCCTATGGCAGATTAGGGGCCTGGCAGCAGCTATAGGAGGCCCATAATCTGCCAGCACCCTATGTCAAAAAATTCAACACACCAGCAGTGTGAGGAGACCTGAAAGTGGCACATGGCATGAGACACTGTGGACCTGGCAGCAGCATGAGGAGGCGGTATATAGGGGCCTATGGCAGATTAGGGGCCTGGCAGCAGCTATGGGAGGCCCGTAATCTGCCAGCACCCTATGTCAAAAAATTCTACACACCAGCAGTGTGTGAGGAGACCTGAAAGTGGCACATGGCAGAGTGTGGCGATGGAGACAGCAGCAATGGGAGGCCGTACAGGGAACCATGAGAGACTCTGGACCTGGCAGCAGCATGAGGAGGCGGTATATAGGGGCCTATGGCAGATTAGGGGCCTGGCAGCAGCTATGGGAGGCCCGTAATCTGCCAGCACCCTATGTCAAAAAATTCTACACACCAGCAGTGTGAGGAGACCTGAAAGTGGCACATGGCAGAGTGTGGCGATGGAGACAGCAGCAATGGGAGGCCGTACAGGGACCCATGAGAGACTCTGGACCTGGCAGCAGCATGAGGAGGCGGTATATAGGGGCCTATGGCAGATTAGGGGCCTGGCAGCAGCTATAGGAGGCCCATAATCTGCCAGCACCCTATGTCAAAAAATTCAACACACCAGCAGTGTGAGGAGACCTGAAAGTGGCACATGGCATGAGACACTGTGGACCTGGCAGCAGCATGAGGAGGCGGTATATAGGGGCCCATGGCAGATTAGGGGCCTGGCAGCAGCTATGGGAGGCCCGTAATCTGCCAGCACCCTATGTCAAAAAATTCTACACACCAGCAGTGTGAGGAGACCTGAAAGTGGCACATGGCAGAGTGTGGCGATGGAGACAGCAGCAATGGGAGGCCGTACAGGGACCCATGAGAGACTCTGGACCTGGCAGCAGCATGAGGAGGCGGTATATAGGGGCCCATGGCAGATTAGGGGCCTGGCAGCAGCAATGGGAGGCCCGTAATCTGCCAACACCCTATGTCAAAAAATTCTACACACCAGCAGTGTGTGAGGAGACCTGAAAGTGGCACATGGCATGAGACACTGTGGACCTGGCAGCAGCATGAGGAGGCGGTATATAGGGGCCCATGGCAGATTAGGGGCCTGGCAGCAGCTATGGGAGGCCCGTAATCTGCCAGCACCCTATGTCAAAAAATTCTACACACCAGCAGTGTGTGAGGAGACCTGAAAGTGGCACATGGCAGAGTGTGGCGATGGAGACAGCAGCAATGGGAGGCCGTACAGGGAACCATGAGAGACTCTGGACCTGGCAGCAGCATGAGGAGGCGGTATATAGGGGCCTATGGCAGATTAGGGGCCTGGCAGCAGCTATGGGAGGCCCGTAATCTGCCAGCACCCTATGTCAAAAAATTCAACACACCAGCAGTGTGTGAAGAGACCTGAAAGTGGCACATGGCATGAGACACTGTGGACCTGGCAGCAGCATGAGGAGGCGGTATATAGGGGCCCATGGCAGATTAGGGGCCTGGCAGCAGCTATGGGAGGCCCGTAATCTGCCAGCACCCTATGTCAAAAAATTCTACACACCAGCAGTGTGTGAGGAGACCTGAAAGTGGCACATGGCAGAGTGTGGCGATGGAGACAGCAGCAATGGGAGGCCGTACAGGGACCCATGAGAGACTCTGGACCTGGCAGCAGCATGAGGAGGCGGTATATAGGGGCCCATGGCAGATTAGGGGCCTGGCAGCAGCAATGGGAGGCCCGTAATCTGCCAACACCCGATGTCAAAAAATTCTACACACCAGCAGTGTGTGAGGAGACCTGAAAGTGGCACATGGCAGAGTGTGGCGATGGAGACAGCAGCAATGGGAGGCCGTACAGGGACCCATGAGAGACTCTGGACCTGGCAGCAGCATGAGGAGGCGGTATATAGGGGCCTATGGCAGATTAGGGGCCTGGCAGCAGCTATGGGAGGCCCGTAATCTGCCAGCACCCTATGTCAAAAAATTCAACACACCAGCAGTGTGAGGAGACCTGAAAGTGGCACATGGCATGAGACACTGTGGACCTGGCAGCAGCATGAGGAGGCGGTATATAGGGGCCCATGGCAGATTAGGGGCCTGGCAGCAGCTATGGGAGGCCCGTAATCTGCCAGCACCCTATGTCAAAAAATTCTACACACCAGCAGTGTGTGAGGAGACCTTAAAGTGGCACATGGCAGAGTGTGGTGATGGAGACAGCAGCAATGGGAGGCCGTACAGGGACCCATGAGAGACTCTGGACCTGGCAGCAGCATGAGGAGGCGGTATATAGGGGCCCATGGCAGATTAGGGGCCTGGCAGCAGCAATGGGAGGCCCGTAATCTGCCAACACCCTATGTCAAAAAATTCTACACACCAGCAGTGTGTGAGGAGACCTGAAAGTGGCACATGGCAGAGTGTGGCGATGGAGACAGCAGCAATGGGAGGCCGTACAGGGACCCATGAGAGACTCTGGACCTGGCAGCAGCATGAGGAGGCGGTATATAGGGGCCCATGGCAGATTAGGGGCCTGGCAGCAGCTATGGGAGGCCCGTAATCTGCCAGCACCCTATGTCAAAAAATTCTACACACCAGCAGTGTGTGAGGAGACCTCAAAGTGGCACATGTTTGAGGCATGATTCATGGCGGATTTAGTCAGTTGTGTCAGGAACTGGTGGTTTGAAATCCAGACTAATCCACGCCTGATTCATTTTCACAAACGTGAGTCTCTCCACACTTTGGGTGGACAGTCGTGTCCTCCGCGGAGTTACAATACCTCCTGCCGCACTAAACACGCGCTCCGATGCCACGCTACTGGCCGGGCATGACAGCCTTTCAAGGGCAAATTCAGCTAGTTGGGGCCAAAGGTCAAGTTTCGTTGCCCAGTAGTCAAGGGGATTGTCTACCTCGGTTGGCAGGGTGCTGTCCAAGTAGGCCCAAGCCTGTTGTTTGAGGTCCTGCTCCAGGTCCACCTGATGCTGCTGCTGCTGCTGCGGCTGGTTAGTAGTTTCCTCACTGCGCTGGTGAAGAAAGCTACTCATCATCGACTGCAGACTGAGGCAGCCGCTGCTGGTGGAGCTGCCACTGCTCCTACCACCCCACCCCTCCCCTGCTGCCATGGCAGCGGAACGCGAGCGCACAGGGCCCACAGTGTCTGAGGATGGACGTTGGCGCACAAAGGCAGAGACCAACTGACTACATAGGTGGTTTTTATAGTACGTTATTTTGGCCTCCCTCTCAGCAGGTGTGAAAAAGGCCACCATTTTGGAACGGTAGCGAGGGTCCAACAAGGTGGACAGCCAAAAGTCATCCCTCTGTCTGATGGTTATTATTCGGCTGTCGCTACGCAAGCAACCGAGCATGCTATGGGCCATTTGTGCCAAGGAATGCGAGGGACTCCCTGCCTCCATCTCCACAGCATACTGCCACGGTGCGTCTGGGTCCTCTGTCTCCTCCTCCTCCTCCTCTACCAGATGCTCCTGCTCCTCCACTCCTGTCCGCTGAGTGGAAAAACCACCCATTTCACTCAATAATTCCTGAGCACAAATGTCCTCCTCTACCTCCTCCTCTTCTTCCTGTCCTGCCCCCACAGGGGTCATGTGGCGTTGAGATCTGTGCGCCACGTCTACCGCACCCTGACCAGCCATTGTTAACAGCATTTGTTCAAGGACGTGCAACAGAGGAATGACGTCGTTCATCCCATAGTCCTGCCGACTCACGAATAGCGTGGCCTCCTCAAAGGGCCTGAGCAAGCGGCAGGTGTCACGCATGAGCTGCCAATGGCTGACATCGAAGTTACACAGGGGAGTACCTTTATCCGCTTGTAACATCAGGAAATCGGTGATGGCCTTTCGCTGTTCGTAAAGGCGGTCTAACATGTGTAGGGTTGAATTCCACCTTGTTGCAACGTCGCAGATCAGGCGATGCTGTGGAATTCCGTTCTGCCGCTGCAGCTCAAGGAGGGTGTGCTTTGCGGTGTAGGAATGGCTGAAATGCATGCAAAGTTTACGTGACATTTTAAGGATGTCTTGCAGTGGGATGGTGGATTTTAAGAACCGCTTGACAACCAGATTGAACACGTGAGCCATGCATGGCGCATGGCACAACCTTCCTTGACGCAGAGCAGACACCATGTTCTTTCCGTTGTCGGTCAACATGGTTCCGATTTTCAGTTTGCGCGGAGACAGCCATCTGTCGATTTCTCTGTTCATTACACTCAGAAGTTCCTCCCCTGTGTGACTACGTTCGCCAAGGCATACCAGGTGCAGAACAGCGTGACACCGTTGCGCCCTGCACATGTGATATGCCGGTCGGGTAATGGGACTTGGCACGGGGGTGGTGGCTGAGGACACGGCGGAAGAAGAGGTGGTAGAGGCGGACATCTTTGCCGGACCAAGGACGTGCAAACGTGGAGGCAAAAGCGGCGTGACCTGTCCAAGTTGCTGGTGCGGCTGTGATGGCACCACGTTCACCCAGTGGGCCGTAAATGACATGTACTGTCCCTGACCATAGTTACAGCTCCACACGTCGGCGCTGCCGTGCACTTTGGCAGAGACCGACATGCTCAAAGACTGGCCCACCATGTCTTCTACATGTGAATGCAGGGCTGGCACTGCCTTTTTGGCGAAGAAATGACGGCTTGGCACTCTCCACCGCGGCGCGGCACAAGCCATCATTTCTCTGAAAGGTGCTGAGTCCACCACTTGGAAAGGGAGGGACTGCAGCACCAGCAACTTGGACAGGAGGACGTTCAGCTTTTGCACCGTCGGGTGCGTGCTCGCAAACTGTTGTCTCTTGGAAACAGATTCCAAGAAAGACTGCTGACGGAATCCGTGAAGAGGAGTAGCAGGAGAAGGAGCATCTGAACGAGCGGAAGATGCCAACGAGCGACAACTCCCCTCAGCAGAGGTGTTGGAGCCTTGACTGGCTGATGGAGGGCGATTGACGTCGGGTGACGGAGCAAGTAACGGAGCGGGTGATGGAGCGGGGGCTGGGGCGGGCAGAACCGCCGTATCTTTATCACGGTTTTCCCAGGCCACCAAATGGCGACGCTGCATATGCTGCCGCAACGCTGTAGTCCCAACATGGGCCCCCTGGCCACGCTTGACTTTCTGGCCACATAGTCGACATACGGCTACGTTTACTTCCTCGGGCGGCTTGACGAAAAATTGCCACACCGCCGAGTAGGAAACTTTGCCCCCGATACTCCTCACTGGCTGACTGCTGCTTCCTCCGTGCACACCGGCACCACTACTGGCCGTGGTGGTAGGCTGCAGTGGAGCTGGTGCTCTACTCCGTGGCCGTTTGGCTCCACTGACACTGCTGCGACCCTGCTGCTGTCTCCTGGGCAACCCACCGACTGTTTTGCTCGCTGCCAAGCTGCCACCCTCTTCTCCTGATGATGCGGAAGAAATTGCCTGATGACGACGAGGCTGCCAAGTGCGATCAACCTCCTCATCATCAAGTAGGGTCTCCGCCTCACTACTAGCCCCCTCGGCTGCGTCTGGGTCAGGAGACAGACCTGTCTCTAGACCGGCTACCGAGCCACTCTCCTCGCCACTACTTCTTCGCCTGGCTGCTGAAAAGGCGGATGTCTCCCCCCGTTCCTGACCGCCCTCTGTTAGCTCTTCCTCACTGTACAGTGGGGCTGAGCCCACAGCATGCGATACTTCGCTTGGTGAGGGAACACCAAAGGACAGGGGCAGGTAGAGGACACGTGATTTCAGTGGGCTTGGTCCCGGGCCATGCCAACTAACGGTTGTGTCTGACGTACCCACCGACCGTTGGCTGTAGGTGTCAGAGGTGACCTGGGAAGAGGAAGACGACCGAGCCAACCAATCGACGACGGCAGGGTTGTCGGTGGAGACACGACCGCTGGATGACACCGGGAGCACTGGCCTCTGGCTGCGAATAGTGCTGCCTCGACCCCTTCCTCTGCTGCCACGTCTGCTCGCTCCTAAAACATTGCCTCCTCTGCCACTCCTCTGCATGTTGTCTGACATACTCTTTAATTAAACGATTATGTGTCCCTGAGTAACAATTCTGTGTCCCTGAGTAACAATTCTGTGTCTGTGCGAGTAACAATTCTGTGGCCCTAAGTAACAGTTCTGTGGCCCTCAGTAACAATTCTGTGTCCCTGATTAACGTTTCTGTGGCCCCAAGTAACAGTTCTGTGGCCCTCAGTAACAATTCTGTGTCTGTGCGAGTAACAATTCTGTGTCTGTGCGAGAAACAATTCTGTGGCCCTAAGTAACAGTTCTGTGGCCCTCAGTAACAGTTCTGTTTCCCTGAGTAACAATTCTGTGTCTGTGCGAGTAAGAATTCTGTGTCTGTGCGAGTAACAATTCTGTGGCCCTAAGTAACAGTTCTGTGGCCCTCAGTAACAGTTCTGTGGCCCTGAGTAACAATTCTGTGTCTGTGCGAGTAACAATTCTGTGTCTGTGCAAGTAACAATTCTGTCTGTGCGAGTAACAATTCTGTGGCCCTAAGTAACGGTTCTGTGGCCCTCAGTAACAGTTCTGTGTCCCTGTGTAACAATTCTGTGTCTGTGCGAGTAACAATTCTGTGGCCCTAAGTAACAGTTCTGTGGCCCTCAGTAACAATTCTGTGTCCCTGATTAACGTTTCTGTGGCCCCAAGTAACAGTTCTGTGGCCCTCAGTAACAATTCTGTGTCTGTGCGAGTAACAATTCTGTGTCTGTGCGAGTAACAATTCTGTGGCCCTAAGTAACGGTTCTGTGGCCCTCAGTAACAGTTCTGTGTCCCTGTGTAACAATTCTGTGTCTGTGCGAGTAACAATTCTGTGGCCCTAAGTAACAGTTCTGTGGCCCTGAGTAACAATTCTCTGGCACTCCGTAACAATTCTGTCTGTCCCTGAGTATGAATTCCGTGGCCCTAACTAGCGTTTCTTTGTCCCTAAGTAACAGTTCTGTGGCCCTGAGTAACAATTCTGTGTCTGTGCGAGTAACAATTCTGTGGCCCTAAGTAACAGTTCTGTGGCCCTCAGTAACAGTTCTGTGTCTGTGCGAGTAACAATTCTGTGTCTGTGCGAGTAACAATTCTGTGGCCCTAAGTAAAGTTTCTGTGGCCCTCAGTAACAGTTCTGTGTCTGTGCGAGTAACAATTCTGTGTCTGTGCGAGTAACAATTCTGTGGCCCTAAGTAAAGTTTCTGTGGCCCTAAGTAACAATTCTCTGGCACTCCGTAACAATTCTGTCTGTCCCTGAGTAACAATTCTCTGGCACTCAGTAACAATTCTGTCTGTCCCTGAGTAAAAATTCTGTGGCCCTAAGTAAAGTTTCTGTGGCCCTGAGTAACAATTCTCTGGCACTCCGTAACAATTCTGTCTGTCCCTGAGTATGAATTCCGTGGCCCTAACTAGCGTTTCTTTGTCCCTAAGTAACAGTTCTGTGGCCCTGAGTAACAATTCTGTGTCTGTGCGAGTAACAATTCTGTGGCCCTAAGTAAAGTTTCTGTGGCCCTCAGTAACAGTTCTGTGTCTGTGCGAGTAACAATTCTGTGTCTGTGCGAGTAACAATTCTGTGGCCCTAAGTCAAGTTTCTGTGGCCCTAAGTAACAATTCTCTGGCACTCAGTAACAATTCTGTCTGTCCCTGAGTAACAATTCTCTGGCACACAGTAACAATTCTGTCTGTCCCTGAGTAAAAATTCTGTGGCCCTAAGTAAAGTTTCTGTGGCCCTGAGTAACAATTCTCTGGCACTCCGTAACAATTCTGTCTGTCCCTGAGTAACAATTCTCTGGCACTCAGTAACAATTCTGTCTGTCCCTGAGTAAAAATTCTGTGGCCCTAAGTAAAGTTTCTGTGGCCCAGAGTAACAATTCTCTGGCACTCCGTAACAATTCTGTCTGTCCCTGAGTATGAATTCTGTGGCCCTAACTAGCGTTTCTTTGTCCCTAAGTAACAGTTCTGTGGCCCTGAGTAACAATTCTGTGTCTGTGCGAGTAACAATTCTGTGGCCCTAAGTAACAGTTCTGTGGCCCTCAGTAACAGTTCTGTGTCTGTGCGAGTAACAATTCTGTGTCTGTGCGAGTAACAATTCTGTGGCCCTAAGTAACAGTTCTGTGGCCTTCAGTAACAATTCTGTGTCTGTGCGAGTAACAATTCTGTGTCTGTGCGAGTAACAATTCTGTGGCCCTAAGTAAAGTTTCTGTGGCCCTAAGTAACAATTCTCTGGCACTCAGTAACAATTCTGTCTGTCCCTGAGTAACAATTCTCTGGCACTCAGTAACAATTCTGTCTGTCCCTGAGTAAAAATTCTGTGGCCCTAAGTAAAGTTTCTGGGGCCCTGAGTAACAATTCTCTGGCACTCAGTAACAATTCTGTCTGTCCCTGAGTAACAATTCTCTGGCACTCAGTAACAATTCTGTCTGTCCCTGAGTAAAAATTCTGTGGCCCTAAGTAAAGTTTCTGTGGCCCTAAGTAACAATTCTCTGGCACTCAGTAACAATTCTGTCTGTCCCTGAGTAACAATTCTCTGGCACTCAGTAACAATTCTGTCTGTCCCTGAGTAAAAATTCTGTGGCCCTAATTAAAGTTTCTGTGGCCCTAAGTAACAATTCTCTGGCACTCAGTAACAATTCTGTCTGTCCCTGAGTAACAATTCTCTGGCACTCAGTAACAATTCTGTCTGTCCCTGAGTAACAATTCTGTGGCCCTAATAACGTTTCTGTGGCCCTAAGTAACAATTCTCTGGCACTGAGTAACAATTCTGTCTGTCCCTGATTATGAATTCTGTGGCCCTAACTAGCGTTTCTTTGTCCCTAAATAACGATTCTGTGGCCCTCATTAACAAGTCTGTGTCCCTGAGTAATGGTTCTCTGTCCCTAAGTAACTTTTCTCTGTCCCCAATTATCGTTTCTGTGGCCCTAACTCTGTCCCTGTCCCTAGTACAGAGCGGTCTGCCTCTGTTCAATAACTGCAGGCAAATGAAGAATTCCAAAATGGCCGCTATTTATAGCTCGACCATTACACAGTGCTGGCTGGCTGGCTGCTGATTGGCTGATGCGATCACATGTAGTTGAGGAATGCATTATGGGTCAGCGCGCCTTGTCTGCGCGCCTTCCCAGACATCCCCACTCCGTCGCCGCACATGTCAGCCGCCATTTTCTGAAAAATTTCGATTCGCGCGTCCGAATTAGGCTATTTTTCGGATTCGGCACGAATCGAAATTTTTCCGATATTCGACTCGAATTCCACTTCGGATACTTCGATTCGCTCATCTCTAGTTATAATGTAGAATAGTTACATTGTTTAAAAATGATAGAGCGAGCTGGTCAAATGATATAGACTAGTAAAATGGTATTACACAAGATAAATATAACCACGAACAGTAGTGCATGAACTCGTGAAAGGTCATCCATCCTTGTGACAGTGTACTACACTATTGAGCACCTTTCTGGCTCCTGTGGCTGAGCTAATTCCTCCCCAGGACCATTTGGGCACCCACACTGATGGATGGATTGAGCTGGATGACTAACCCATAGCTGCCAGCATACCGCTGCACCCCCAGATGTGTGATGTGTATAACCCATGCACATTAATACTTTTGTTCTGGTGAGTGTAGACCAGTCCCAAGGGTGGTTTATCTTTCACGAGTTCATGCACTACTGTCCGTCACGGAGAGACCACACGTGCCATTCATAGGCACTCTCCGAGTTGGTACTCTCACACGAAGGACATTCCATTATTCAGGAATGATTCTATGAACTTATTTTAGCACCATTTACAATTTTACATCATTGTTGCAATTCTTTGCACTTTTTGGTTTTTACATGCGTTCATTATTGATCACATGCATTTATAGCGCTGCACTTGTCTTTAACATAGAATAGTTACGTGATTAAAGAGAATGAAGATATATAATTATATTGGGAAATTAGAAGTATATAAATTATTTGAGATATAAGTGTGAAAATGTTTAACATTTGAATACAGAATGTATGACATTCATTAGTAAATGCATTAGTTTCCTGATCATTTTGGAGAAACAGCAAAAAAAATAAATAAAAAAAAATAGGAAATTCGAATACAGGTGTACTATTTATTACATTCTAAGGATTCTCTTTTGCTATCAGAAAAACGCCAATATTAATAAAGCCCGCGCTTTATTAACATATCCGGTATTGCACCTAAAAATGTGCCAGACGGGATACCACATTTACTAATAGCAAAGTAGTCAGTAGACGCTTGTTAATGAGCTTGCTAGACGCTGGTCAGACGACTGATTGATTGACCTGAGTCTGCCTGAATGGTCAGTCTCTGCTAGTACACTCACATCTTAGTGAATCAAGGCCATGGTGTCACACTCTAATCAGCTAATTAACTGAAAACATCTGTAAAGATTTCCTGAGCCTTTTAATGGACTGGTTCAGTAGGCTACACAATCATGGGGAAGACTGCTGACTTGGCAGTTGTCCAGAAGACAGTCAATGACACCCACCACAAGGAGTGTAAGTTACAAAAGGTCATTGCTAAAGAAGCTGGCTGTTCACAGAGTGCTGTATCCAAGCATATTAATGGAAAGTTGAGTGGAAGGAAAAAAGGTGGTACAAAAAGGCGCACGAGTAACAGGGATAACCGTAGCCTTGAGAGGATTGTGAAGCAAAAGCCATTAAAGAATTTGGTGAGGATTCAAAAGACTATGGCTGGTGTCAGTGCTTCAAGAGCCACCACACACAGATGTATCCAGGACATGGACTACAACTATCGCATTCCTTGTGTCAAGCCACTCCTGCACCAGAGACAACGTCAGAATCATCTTACCTGGGCTAAGGAGAAAAAGGACTGGACTGTTGCTCAGTGGTTCACAGTCCTCTTTTCGGATTAAAGTAAATTTTGCATTTCATTTGGAAATCAAGGTCCCAGAGTCTGGAGGAAGAGTAGAGAGGCACAGAATCCAAGTTGCATGAGGTCCAGTATGAAGTTTTCACCTTCAGTGATGAATTGGGGAGCCATTTCATCTGCCGGTGTTGGTCCACTGTGCTTTATCAAGTCCAAAGTCAGCGCAGCCATCTACCAGGAAATTCTAGAGCACTTCATGCTTCCCTCTGCTGACCAGCTTTATGGAGATGCTGATTTAATTTTCCAGCAGGATGTGGCGCCTGTCCACACTGCCAAAAGTACCAATACCTTGTTAATGATCATGGCATCACTGTGCTTGATTGGCTAACAAACTCGCCTGACCTAAACCCCATAGATATGTGGGGTATTGTAAAAAGGAAAATGAGAGACACCAGACCCAACAAGGCAGACAAGCTGAAGACCGCTATTAAAGCAATCTGGACTTCCATAACACTTCAGCAGTGCCACAGGCTGATTGCCTCCATGCCACATCACATTTATGCAGTAATTCATGCAAAAGGAGCCCCAACCAAGTATTGAGTGCACACTATACTGTACATGGATATACTTTTCATTAAGCCAACATTTCTGTATTAAAAATCCTATTTTTTATTGGTCTTATGTAATATTCTAATTTTCTGAGTTACAACATTTTGGGCTTTCACTAGCTGTAAGCCGTAATAATCAAAATTAAAAGAAATGCTTGAAATATATAACTCTGTGTGTACTGAAACAACATAATATATGAGTTTCACTTTTTGAATTGAATTACTGAAATAAATTAACTTTTTGATGATAATCTAATTTATTGAGCTGCACCTATATAAAAGGTTAATTAATTTTACATGTGATCATGGCATATGTATATAACAAACAGCAGAAAGAAATAAGCAAAAGTGTGGAAGTATAAGGGTACATGCACACAGACATAAATACAGGTGTATAGCATAAAAAGGATGCATTTATAGTGCCCCAAAGCCCCAGCTGTGGTGTATTTCTGTCCATATAACTGTGTTGTAAAATATGCTGTGTCTGTAAGCTCGTGTAAATGGTGGTGCTTGTGATCACACATGCATACATTTCCCAATGCAGTTATATGGACAGAAATACACTGCAACTGTGGCTCCCAGGTGCTGTAAATACAGATGTATTTTATGCTGTAAGGTTATGCAACTGTATTTGCAATCAGGTGCATGTAACCTTAAAGTGTCACTAGACCCGCAACAGCAAAATCAGTCTGTATATACAGTAAAGCATGCTTGTTATACTCACTGTGGAACTTAAGGGGTTAAGCCTCTGAATTGTGTAAAAAAGATGTTTGATTCAGTCTTCTCTGATCTTCCCCTTCTTCTACTGTCCCCAATCCATCTGCTGATAGAACAGAGCATTGGGGGCAAGCTGCACATGCTCAGTTTGGTGTGCATTGACCTCTGGAGTACTTTGATGTCATGTTATATTATGCTGTGATATATTAGGCTGATTAGCCAAAATACGGTTTTTATGGTAAGTTTTTGGAAGATATGTTTCAATAAACTTGTTTTATACAACAATATGATATTGTCCACTTTCATTATTAGTAAAGTCCCATTTGGTTTTTATGGTTCTTTATATGATTATTTGCATATCAGCTACATCTGCATGCAGATACACAAAAAGTAATGAACTGGCAATTCAGCAGATGCTGATGCTGATGTACTTTTAATAAATTTTTAAATTACCTTTTTTGTGCCCCTTTGCAGCTTATGATCTCTTTTAAGAGAATGGTGACTAATAAAATGCACTACAAACTTCATATCCTGCCCTACATCAACATCAGGATGAGTAAGTCTGCAGAGGAGTGCCTATTTACGCACCATGATCAGATGCAGGCGAAAGCCTCTTTAACACCTTTTTCCTCAGCTTCCTGGGTTCCTAGACAAGCTCAAGGAGGATAGATTTCTCCGTTACCCTTCCTCAACAGCTCAGAGATGACACACCTGATAAGGCAGACGTAGCTGGGTTCTACAGCTAGGTGAGTGGCCCTCCACTGTCAGAACTAGTGTGTGAACAGCCAGGCCAGAACCTATAGCACACTGCATCTTTAAAAGGCTCAGCTAAGTTACTGTGGGAAACCCCTCTCCAATTGTTACCAGAGTACTCCAGTTTCAGTGGGGTGACATTTCGTCGTTGTGCTGTGGATCCCTCCAGCTATTCAGTAGACATATGCATGCCGAAAATTTTAATTTCATTTAGTTTTGGATGCATTCGTTCATTGAAAGATTTAATTTAATCATATTTCTATATTGATCTGATTCATTTTTGGAATTTGTTTTCAATCTTCAACATTCGTGAATTCAAAAAATTTAGCAGTTTTTCTGGGAAGATTACTATATATCAAATCAGAAGGGTTGGAATTGGAAGGATTGGATATTTACACATACACTACTCCAACCCACCAAGAGAAATGGCATAAGCTGATTGACTGGCGTCATGTGCATTTGAATTAATGAATGGAATTAAATTCAGATGCATTCATTATCTGAATCCAAATTATTGAACAAATAAAATATATAATTAATTTCCCCATAGGCCCAAACTACTACTCCGAATGAAACAAAAGCATTCATTAATTTCGTTATAACTTTTTTTTTGGATTTGTTGACATTCTGTCAGGGCCTGGACTTGAACCCAGGATGTCTGCCAGTAACTCTTCTCACTGAGCTACCAAGAATTCTGTAGAGAACTCTGCCTGATCCATTGGATATTGGTGCCTTGTTTTCTGCTGAACCGTGAACTCTTTGCTTCTTCCACGAACTTCCTGATTTCAGCTATGTCTTTGCATTTCCTGTTTGCCAGATTATTGTGCCTTCTTCAGCCAATATCTCGCTCTTGTCCCTCCTGCTGTCATCTGTACTTTTGTAACCACTCATTACCGACCTTTGGCTTGTTCCTCGACCACGCTTCTGTCCAATCCCAACCTGCAACTACTTGTTACCGACCTTCGGCTTGTTTACTGACTATGCTTCTGTTTGATCCCTACCTGCTATCTCAGCTACTGGACCCTGACTTTCTCACCTCCTGATGGGGCAATCCCGAGGCCTGCAACTTGGTACTAACACCCAGCAAAACCCATCTCCACCATCAGGAGCTCTGGTGAATACCAGTTAGTGCTTAGACCCTGCACCTCAGGTGAGCCCGCATCATCTGCAAAGGGGACCTGCTTGTGTACCGTCCTCCTGGTTGGTGGCAGCTTTTCCCCTGCTATAGCTACTGGACTCTGAGCCTGACAGTAACAGAATAATCTGGCCTAAACATGGAGGCTGCTATAACAAATGACGTGGCTCCTTTCAGGCAGCAAATTTCAGAGTTGCAAGAGTTCGGAGTTACCTATCAAGAAAAATTTTCCGAACTAAAAACTGTGGTAAAGGGACAACAGGAGGAAATCCATGTTCTGCAGAGACAATTGTTGGACTTATGTTTTCAAGTTGTTGCTAACACATGTATGCCTCTGCCACTTAAGTTCAATGGAGACCGCTGCCATTACAGAGGTTTCCTTAACCAAAGTTGCATTTACTTTTGGATGCAACCCGATGCATTTACTTCTGAGAAACAGAAGGTATTGTTTGTTATAAACCTCCTGACTGAGGAAGCCCTAGCATGGGCCTCACCTTATATAGAACAAGACAGCACAACTCTGAATAATTTTGAGACTTTTGTGACCGCCGTGAATAAGTACTTTGATGATCCCAACTGTTGCGCCACTGCTGAAGCAAAGCTGCATAGTTTGCGGCAGGATAGATGCTCTGTTGCTGAGTACATAGCTGAATTCGGACGATGGATCTAAGACACCACCTGGAACCCAACAGCACAAAAGAGTCAGTTCTGACAAGCTAAACGGTAAAGGATGAGCTTGCCAAAGTAGACACTCCTAATGATCTCGGGGCTTTCATCCAATTATGCATTCGAATTGCTCAGAGACTTACAGAAAGGAGGAAGGAGAGATTGGTAATATTTGGATGTAATGGTGTCATGTGTTTCTCTACTAATCAGTTCATTCAGAAGGATCCAAAAGTTTCTCCAGATTCTAACACACCAGCACTTATGCAGGTTGATGCTGTTAAGAGATCCATTTCTACTCAAGAGAAAGAGAGAAGACGCTCTAAGAACTTATATCTATATTGTGGGAACTCTGGGCATTATTCACTTAATTGTCTCAACAAAGTTAAAAGAACAATTGCTGAATGATGTTATGGAGCCTGAACAAACTCCATTACTCAGTCTAGCTCCCCCTTGATCCATGAAGACAATAAAGTTAGTTCTATGCTGTCTCATTTTATCTTCCCTATCAAACTTATTGCTGAGGGCTGTGAAATTCCTTGCTCTGCCGTGCTGAACTCCAGGGCTGGGGGGAACTTTATGGACATAGAATTATAACTCAAACCTTTTCTCTTAAGGAAACTCAAAAACCCTTTACACCAAAATATCAAACAATTTAAATATAAATAAGAATAAATAAATAAAATAAAACAAAAAATATAAAATGAAATAAAAAAAAGTCCAAAATCTAGTGTCCAAATATTAGTGTCCAAATAATATCCAAATAAGGGTAATTCACACAAAAATGTTTCCATCCAGTGTGTCCAACTTATTTCTCCATTCCAGACCACGTAATACCTTGAGAAAATATAACTAAAATAGTGTATTACCTTCAAAAATTCACTTAAATGTATATACCTTTAAACAAATAAGTATATACTTAATAGGTGCAAAATAAATAATAAATAACCAGATTCAACTGTGAGTGACACGTGAATCATGCAAGAAAAATCACTCTGTGTTCATTCTAATAAACGTGAAAAATTGTGTACACTCAAACAACAACAAAAAAAAAATTATACAATATAAATATATATTATATAAATCAAATAAAACCAAATATAGTGAAACAAATCAATCAATCAATAAATCCGTGAAGTGAGCACTCCGTGACCACCTCTAAATAGTGAGATTAAATGCAATAATCCTCATGGAGTAAAATCAAGCCTCATGGAGTAATATCAAGCTTAGCAGGATATATACAGCAGTCACTTCCAAGCTTCCATCCACCATATACAGTCAAGTCCATAAATAATGGGACATCAACACAATTCTAACATTTTTGGCTCTATACACCACCACAATGGATTTGAAATTAAACGAACAAGATGTGCTTTAACTGCAGACTGTCAGCTTAAATTTGAGGGTATTTACATCCAAATCAGGTGAACGGTGTAGGAATTACAACAGTTTGCATATGTGCCTCCCACTTGTTAAGGGACCAAAAGTAATGGGACAATTGGCTTCTCAGCTGTTCCATGGCCAGGAGTGTGTTATTCCCTCATTATCCCAATTACAATGAGCAGATAAAAGGTCCAGAGTTCATTTCAAGTGTGCTATTTGCATTTGGAATCTGTTGCTGTCAACTCTCAAGATGAGATCCAAAGAGCTGTCACTATCAGTGAAGCAAGCCATCATTAGGCTGAAAAAACAAAACAAACCCATCAGAGAGATAGCAAAAACATTAGGCGTGGCCAAAACAACTGTTTTGAAAATTCTTAAAAAGAAGGAACGCACCGGTGAGCTCAGCAACACCAAAAGACCTGGAAGACCACGGAAAACAACTGTGGTGGATGACCAAAGAATTATTTTCCTGGTGAAGAAAACACCCTTCACAACAGTTGGCCAGATCAAGAACACTCTCCAAAAGGTAGGTGTATGTGTGTCAAAGTCAACAATCAAGAGAAGACTTCACCAGAGTGAATACAGAGGGTTTACCACAAGATGTAAACCATTGGTGAGCCTCAAAAACAGGAAGGCCAGATTAGAGTTTGCCAAATGACATCTAAAAAAGCCTTCACAGTTCTGGAACAACATCCTATGGACAGATGAGACCAAGATCAACTTGTTCCAGAGTGATGGGAAGAGAAGAGTATGGAGAAGGAAAGGAACTGCTCATGATCCTACGCATACCACCTCATCAGTGAAGCATGGTGGTGGTAGTGTCATGGTGTGGGCATGTATGGCTGCCAATGGAACTGGTTCTCTTGTATTTATTGATGATGTGACTGCTGACAAAAGCAGCAGGATGAATTCTGAAGTGTTTCGAGCAATATTATCTGCTCATATTCAGCCAAATGCTTCAGAACTCATTGGACGCCGCTTCACAGTGCAGATGGACAATGACCCAAAGCATACTGCAAAAGCAACTAAACAGTTTTTTAAGGGAAAGAAGTGGAATGTTATGCAATGTCCAAGTCAATCACCTGACCTGAATCTGGTTAAGCATGCATTTCACTTGCTGAAGACAAAACAGTTGCAGTAGAGGCCTGGCAGAGCATCACCAGGGATGAAACCCAGCGTCTGGTGATGTCTATGCGTTCCAGACTTCAGGCTGTAATTGACTGCAAAGGATTTGCAACCAAGTATTAAAAAGTGAAAGTTTGATTTATGATTATTATTCTGTCCCATTACATTTGGTCCCTTAACAAGTGGGAGGCACATATGCAAACTGTTGTAATTCCTACACTGTTCACCTGATTTGGATGTAAATACCCTCAAATTTAAGCTGACAGTCTGCAGTTAAAGCACATCTTGTTCGTTTCATTTCAAATCCATTGTGGTGGTGTATAGAGCCAAAAATGTTAGAATTGTGTCGATGTCCCAATATGTATGAACCTGACTGTATATAGTAACCTTCAACTCTCCAAATTCCTCATAAAGGTAAAGAAGAGACCCATTTAGTATATATATATAGATAGTATAAAGAAATTTAATAAATATCTTACATTGGGGATAGTATTGTACAGCATAACATTTCAAGACCAGTCTCAGCAGCCTACATGGCTCAAAACCACGTTTTTCCAGTTTTTCCAGTACTTCCGGTTTAACATATAACATCAGACGTCACGTCCGCTGACGCGTTTCGTCACTTCCGGACTTCTTCTGAAGGGATACCTGCTAAGACTGGTCTGGAAAAGTTATGCTGTACAATACTATCCCCAATGAACAGATGAACACAATTTCCAGCCCATGAGTGTTTATCTGAGAACAATCAAGCAAAATATGTAAAAAAGGACAGAGGATAAATATCAAGTACGTCACGTTTAGTTTTGAATATAATCCAGTATGTGAAATTTACTGCTGTAGGTGGAGTAATGAGACTAGAGCAAAATAAATTGTGGGACCCTTCTATGGTATAGAAAAATGTGTGCAGATCATGGTGGGTATAGGTAGCGTTTGGCAAGTAGTCAGGGCTGCCAAAAATGTATTGTTTTTGCATAACTGCCCATGCTAGATACCATCATGAGTTCATACAAGCAATGTTTGTAGACTAGGTCTAAGGTCTACTGTCTAAGAAAGTAGGGGAGTCGGTGGTTTTCCAAAGTATTGTGATACTAAGCCTGGCTGCTAATAGAGAGTGTGTCACAGTATGTTTAAATGAGGAGGAGATAGAGATAGGTTTATTAGTGCTAAATTCGGGGAGAGAGGAATGTTGCTTTGGGAGACTGTGGATAAAATGGTGTTGTAGGTTTGGGTACTTCCACAGTATATGGAAGATGTCTCCCTCATTCCACAGTTTCTCCAACAGAGAGGGGCTGTCTGATATTTAAATTTGGATAGTCTTTCGGGGGTTAGGTACCACCTCAAGGTAATCTTTTTGGGTTAGTCCCCACAATGAGAAACAAGTGGATCGATAAATGGTTTTAAGAGTCCTTATCTATCTTGTTGTTCAGTTGTACTCAAACGTTTGCATACGCTGGTAAAAATTGTGAAATTTTGACATTGATATTGAAAATATGACTGATCATGCCAAAAAATGCTCTTTTATTGAAGGATGATGATCATATGAAGCCATTTATTATCAAATAGTTGTTTGGCTCCTTTTTAACTCATAATGATAACAGAAATCACCCAAATGGCCATGATCAAAAGTTTACATACCCTGGAATGTTTGGTCTTGGTACAGACACACAAGGTGACACACACGGGTTAAAATGTCAATTAGAGGTTAATGTCCCACTTCTGTGGCTTTTTAAATTGCAATTAGTGTCAGTGTATAAATGGTCACTAAGTTTGTTAGCTCTTACGTAGAAGCACTGACTAGGCTAGATACTGAGCCATGGACATCAGAAAAGAACTGTCAAAAGTCCTACGTAACAAGGTAATGGAACTTTATAAAGATGGAAAAGGACATAAAAAGATGTCCATTCAACAGAATTCTGTTCTGGAACATACACAACATTTTCTTTGGGGTTTGTGCAAGAGGGAGAATATTGGGGAAATGCCTTTCATGACGTCTGGTCAATGAATCAGAGCATATTTGTTCAGGGGTATGGCCATCCGCATAGAGAAGGGCTATAAAAATGTCCTCTTGGTATATCAGGTAGGATAGGGATCTTTGTGTACACTTAGAAAAGATGGCATACAAATTGCTATTTGAAATAAGTAGATGGTGACCTTTTTATACCAATAGACTGATCTCCTGGTGGCTAAGCAGGGCTGTAACATCTGGTCATTCATATCCACCCCCCCTCCCCATGAATTGGTTATAGTCTTGTATGCATTTTGGTTTCTGGACGGGACCTCATCTTGTTTCAAGTTCCACTGAGGTGTCATCATGGATTTGAGGAAAAGTATAGGCATCTCTTTTATCACTTCAGTTTAGAGCTAGTATTTCTTCATTCCACAAACTAGCTGTTTCCGCCAGTTTTAGTTTTGTGGTGACCAATCTTTGTGGGAAGCCCTTGCGGTTGGTCTGTGCAGATGGCAACCCTTCTTGAACAGCAGTTCTGCAAGTTGCCAAATAATTTTGCCACTTGTCCTCATATAGGTAAGGAATCAAGGGGGGTCTAGCTAGCTTTCCTTTCCCTCATATATTTTGCAGTTATTGATATATCCCATGGCCCTGTCGCTTACTTTGTAGAATTTTACCACATATTTGGACTGTTTAGTAGGGATGTACTGTTTAATGCCAAGCCTTTTGGTGAAGTGGACGAGAATGCACCCACACAAACATTTTTGCTGGGAGTCAACATTTCCATGAACTTACTGCAAAAAAAGTTGATTAGCGGCCAAATTTTTAACAGTTTTCTGTAATCAGGAACTATATAAAAAATTGATATATATCTATAGATACATATATAAGTGCCGCGCTCCATAATATACATTTAAACTCGTATACAAGTGATCATATAAATAATAATGTGAAAAATTTCCGTGCTTCAAACCAGTGCAACATATAGTGCTTTTCAAAATAATACTACTCAAAAATAACTTCATAAATAGTCCTCTTTTGTGCTTTATATCTTTTCGGTGACAAATACAGTGTTTGTGCCACACTCCCCGTGCTCTATAGATAGGTGTGCGCTCACCTCCTTAATTAGCCAAAAATGGCTGACAACACTTTTTGTCCTATCAGGACAGAGTGGAAATCTTCATACTATATATGTGTTTCCATCCATGCTGTGGGTAACCTTTTTCCTGCCACCAGAGGTCTCCCTTATTCCTCCTTCCACACTTGAGCCTCAATGGTTGGTTAGAGATGGTTTAGGTGGTATTTCATTCTGTAGTATCCAGCAGCGTTGTATACAACAAGTCTGTGCCCAGATCCTGTGCTTGTAAATGCCGCTTGTCCACCACAACGTCGTGACGTCAGAGCCCCTCCCCTACGGGTTACGCCACAGGGTCACGTGGCTTCATCAGGGGGAAAACAATTGGACGTCACTAAGCTCTGCTCTATTTATATAGGCAGTCGGCGCCATTTTCTTATAGACCGCATGCGCGTGGCTATTTTCCTGGGGTCTATGTATACCAATCCGCTTCTGATATGTGTAACACATATCATCAGTTCCATTCAATCTACACAACTGCGTGTCTAATACCTATTCTGACTACATTGTCACTATTTACAAGCCTACAGGATCAGAGCACATATACAACTTTACAATTAATAGAGAAAATATTTTATATATCTATTACATACATAATTTTATTAAAATTTAACTATACCAATTTATTTATTAAAAAATATAATTATTAAATAAAAAAAATATAAAAATATTATTTTTGGATTATAATGATTAAGTAAAAAAACTATACAAATTACATATATATATATATACCCATGAATTTATATATATATATATATATATATATATATATATATATATAAATAATTAAAAAAATCCATAAAAATTCAACAACCTAATCCACATATATAATACACAATTATATCCAGGGCCACTATATTCCCCACTCTTTATCCTATACTTAATTCTATCTTTATTTATTATTCTCCTCATTACAGATATCATATTAATAAATAACTTAATTAAACCTATTCCTCCATATTCATTTTTACCATGATTTCTCAATTTTTAACCACGATAAGAATAATTAGCTCTTCTGCTGTTATTACTATCATCTTAATATCTATAAGAAAATGGCGCCGACTGCCTATATAAATAGAGCAGAGCGTAGTGACGTCCAATTGTTTTTTCCCTGATGAAGCCACGTGACCCTGTGGCGTAACGCGTAGGGGAGGGGCTCTGACGTCACGACGCCGCGGTGGATGAGCGGCATTTACAAGCACAGGATCTGGGCACAGACTTGTTGTATACAACGCTGCTGGATACTACAGAATGAAATACCACCTATGTCAGGAATGGACTCAGCACTTGTGGTGGGACTCGCCTGCCGTGTGGGCTGCAGTACCAGAGCTGACCAGCGGGTGCTCTCAGCACTGGTGGTGGAACTCACCTGCCGTGTGGGCTGCAGTACCAGAGCTGACCAGCGGGTGCTCTTAGCAGCCAGAAGCTCACAATCAGCCAAACCTGGGGCTGATTACAGAAAGGTGTATATAAGGCATGACCAGGTCTGTGCTCTGGGCCTTGGTGAATGTTTTCCCATGAGCCTCTGTACCTGTATCCTGTGTTCCTGCTTCGTTGCTGACCCGGCTTGATTCTGATCTCTGTTGACCGTCTCCTGTTCTGACTACTGGCTCATCCCTGACTATTCTTCTGCCTACTCCTATGCTGTTTGACCTCCTGTTGCTGTACCTTGGCTTGTGACCCGTTTACTCTTTGCCTGCTGCTCTGTACTGATCTGCCTCCACCGTTACCGACCCGGCTTGTCTGACCACGCTAACTACTCTGCCATCCATCCATCCTGCACGGATCCAGCCGTACCTGCACATACCTCTGGCGGATCCCCCTACCACTAGCAGGTGTACTCAGGGGCCGCGACCTGGTCTCAGTCCTGCGCCAAGTCCATCCCCACCATCAGGGGCTCTGGTGAAAAGGCAGACTGGGGCTTAGACTCCGCGCCCTGGGGAATCCTGCCCTGAGGACCGCTAGAGGTACCACCAGGCAGTCGTTACAGAACCCTACGGCCGGCCTGACCATTCCACCTCTCCAGCCCTGACTACGCCTGTGTTCCTGCACCTCCTAAGATTAGTGGAAGGTTAGTTTGTTCACTGTGCGTTTATACATATATATATCTGGGTGGCTAATAATAACCTGTACTGTATTGTACCTGAGACCTGCGTTTCCCTGTGTCAGTCCACACCTTTCTGGTCATTCCTTGATTCCTGACAACCTAAACCATCTCTTACCATCCATTGAGGCTCAAGTGTGGAAGGAGGAATAAGGGAGACCTCTGGTGACAGGAAAAAGGTTACCCACAGCATGGATGGAAACACATATATAGTATGAAGATTTCCACTCTGTCCTGATAGGACAAAAAGTGTTGTCAGCCATTTTTGGCTAATTAAGGAGGTGAGCGCACACCCATCTATAGAGCACGGGGAGTGTGGCACAAACACTGTATTTGTCACCGAAAAGATATAAAGCACAAAAGAGGACTATTTATGAAGTTATTTTTGAGTAGTATTATTTTGAAAAGCACTATATGTTGCACTGGTTTGAAGCACGGAAATTTTTCACATTATTATTTATATGATCACTTGTATACAAGTTTAAATGTATATTATGGAGCGCGGCACTTATATATGTATCTATAGATATATATAAATTTTTTATATAGTTCATGTTTTGCACAGATAATGAGTATTGTGTAAAGTGTTGATGCACCATAATTTGATGTATTAGTTTGTTTATTTATTGCACAAGGGGAGTATCACATTTTGGCTCACGAGTAACATCAACTTTATTTTTCTGTAATCAGGATCTCAAGGAGGGCAATGGGTATTATTATATATACAGAAAGTGCAGCGCTAAATTTAAACTTTCAAGAACATTATTAATATAACAAAAAATTGCAATCCAAAGCTTTTTGTACTGTATGTAGAAAATAGCTCGTCAATCGAGGACCCAACAGAAATCCAACAGATTCCCAAGAAATCACCAAGAGGAAAAATCCTTCACCGACACCAATCACACTGCTACTTTCCAGATGATATTGACCCCCAAAAAAGGAAAGGTCAATATGCACTGTGTGCTTCCTGGAAGCGAACAATAAAATTTTAAACAATCCTTAAGGATCCTGGTCTTCAATACAGAATTTTTTTCAGATGGACCTAAGTAGGTATTATCCTCGTAAAGGACAATCCAGTTTAGAAGAAAAAAGGAATCCTCATAGACAAAACGAGTAGGAATTAGAGCTTGTGACATCATCGCGCACCGGAATGTGGAGGCCATCTTAATGGTTGGAAACAAATCGCAACTTGGATATGGCGACATGCTATTTTAATTACTATATGATGTACGTGTGTTACTGCATTTGAGGCATTAAAAATTTTACAATTACTGCACTATGATGATTCCTTTTTCCTTCTAAACTGGATTGTCCTCTATGAGGATAATACCTACTTAGGTCCATCCAAAAAAACTCTGTATTAAAGACCAGGATCCTCAAGGATTGTTTACAAGTCCATTGTTCGCTTCCAGGAAGCACACAGCACATATTGACCTTTCCTTTTTTGGGGGTCAATATCATCTGGTAAGAGGCAATGTGATTGGTGTTAGTGAAGGATTTTTCCTCTTGGTGATTTCTTGCGAATCTGTTGGATTTCTGTTGGGTCCTCAATTGATAAACTTTTTTCTACATACAAAAAGCTTTTGATTGGATGTTTTTGCTATATTGATAATGTTCTTGAAAGTTCAAATTTAGTGCTGCACTTTCTGTATATATATTTTTATATGTATTGTACCCTGCAATATTGTGCTGGTTGCTTATGTAGAGTATACCCACTGAATCTGAATAGACCATAGTGCGATATAGTATATATTTTTTAGTGTCGTATCAACGGGTATTATTATTGAAATGTAAAAACCTCATTATCATCTCGCAGCATGTTCTGAGCATACAATAATAGACTGGCATATGATGTATAGGTTGGGTAGACCAGTAGACATAGACTTAATTTTTTTGTCACTCCCACAATAAAAGTAAGTCCAAGAAAAAATGAAATTCCTCCACAGTTAAAGGTTTCCACCCAAATGGGAGGGCATGTCACAAATTAGGATTGTTGGCTATATATTGACTGGCATACAGATTACACTACTCCACAATGCAATTTAGCAGATCATCAGTAAAAAATGAATTTAAAAAATTAATTGTAAAACTAACATTTTCTGTTTGTATCTGAGGGCCTGGCTGCGCTGTAAAAGGGAGAATTGTGGGTTCTGCCGAATTAAGGGGCAGCTATGTGGGATATAAAAGTAAGTCTGGGAGGCTAGTATGAGCCCAACCTTGTTGTTGGGACAGGACACACCATTGCTGGTGCCTGGTCTGTTATCTGGGAATGCTGCCTGCTGGTACTCACTACTGCACCAGTATTTGCAGCGCTACTGATGGGTGCTTGCCTATCATCTGGGAGCACTGTGCTGCTTGTAATCGATACTGCACCATGATTTACAGCACTACTGATGATACCTGCTCCTCCTCAGGTCTCTTGAACCTATTTGTTTGGACTGTCTCCTCCTTGGAATGCGTTGCTGACCCACTGATTTCAACTGTAATTATAGACCTGTTTGTTTAGCTTCTATAGTTGGGAAGATACTGGAGAGCTTAATAAAAGACCACATAGATGAGTTCTTGCTGGAAAAAAATATTTTAAGCAACAGACAGCATGGATTCATGAAAGACAGAAGTTGTCAAACAAATCTGATTTCTTTTTATGAGGAGGTGAGCAAAACCTTGGACAGAGGGGTGTCGGTGGACGTGGTATACTTGGAATTTGCAAAAGCGTTTGACACAGTTCCCCACACATGGCTAATGTGTAAGGTAAAGTCTACAGGCTTGGAAAAATCCGTATGTAAATAGATAGAAAACTGGCTAAAAGATCATATTCAAAGAGTAGTGGTTAATGATTCATATTCTGAATGGTCTAGGGTTGTCAGTAGTGTACCCCAAGGTTCAGTGTTGGGAACCTTACTTTTCAATATATTTATAAACGATATATGGTCTGGGATTAAAAATCCCATATCAATCTTTGCAGATGACACCAAGCTGTGCAGTGGAATAACGTCCTTACAGGATGACTCCAATTTACAAGCCGACCTCAATGCACTGTTTAATTGGCAACTATGTGGCAAATGAGGTTTAATGTTGATAAATATAAGGTTATGCACTTGGGGGCTAAGAATATGCATGCATCATACATACTAGGGGGAGTACAACTGGGGGAATCAATGGTGGAGAAGGATCTGGGAGTTCTGGTAGATCACAAGCTTAATAATGGCATGCAATGCCAAGCTGAGGTTTCTAAAGCGAGCAAAATCATCTCTTGTATTAAAAAAGGTATAGACTCCAGAGAGAGAGAGATAACATTCTACCCATGTAAAAATCATTAGTAAGACCTCATGTGGAACATGCAGTTCAGTTTTGGGCACCAATTCACAAAAGGAACATTGGGGAACTGGAGAAAGTACAGAGAAGGGCAACCAAACTGATCAGATGCATGGAGGAGCTCAGCTATGAGGAGAGATTAGAGGAACTGAATTTATTCTCTCTTGAGAAGAGGGGATTAAGGGGGGATATGATCAACATGTATAAATACATCAGTGGTTCATATAGTGAACTCAGTGTAGAGTTATTCACCTTGAGGTCATCACAGAGGATGGAGGAAAAGAAATTTAAGCTCCAAATATGGAAAGGGTTCATCACAGTTAGAGCTGTGAAAATGTGGAATAGACTCCCTCAAGAGTTGGTTCTGGCCAGCTCAGTGGATTGCTTTTAAAAAGGCCTGGATTATTTCATGGATACACAGGATATAACTGATTACTAACATTTATAGGTAAAGTTGATCCAGGAAATAACTGATTGCATCTCGGGGGATCAGGAAGGAATTTTTTTCCCTACAGAAGCAAGTTTGATCATGCTTTTCTGTTTTTTTTTTTTGCCTTCCTCTGGATCAACTGTGGGTGTGGGATTGTAAGTTTTTTTTTTTTGTGGTTGAACTGGAGGACGTTTGTCTTTTTTCAGACAGACTAACTATGTAATTGGCTCATACTCCGAATCTAAGTCTGACAGAAAGAGTTCCCCCAACCTCTCATCTGTCTTACTCAGTATCTGGAAAGCCTCTTTGCTGCTGTATCATTTTTTAGATATGTTGATGCTACACTGCTGATATTACTGATGTAAATCTCTGGTACACTGTGACAGATGCTGATGATCACTGGTACACTGTGACAGATTTTGATGTTCACTGGTACACTGTGAGAAATGTGGATTTGACACTGTTACACTGTGACAGATGTTGATGATCACTGGTACACTGTGTCAGATGTTGATGATCACCGGTACACTGTGACAGATGTTGATCACTGGTACACTGTGACAGATGTTGATCACTGGTACACTGTAACAGATGTGGAGTTGAAACTGGTACATTGTGACAGATGTTGATGATCACTGGTACACTGTTACAGATGGGAACGATCACTGGTTTACTGTGATAGATGTGGATTTGACACTGGTACACTGTGACAGATGTTGATTATCACTGGTACACTGTGACAAATGTGAATTTGACACTGGTACACCATGACAGATGTGGATGATCATTGGTAAACTGTGACAAATGTTGATCACTGGTACACTGTGACAGATGTTTATGATAACTGGTACACTCTGACAGAGGTGGATTTGACACTGTGACAAATGTTAATGATCACTGCTACACTGTGACATATGTGGATTTGACACTGGTACACCGTAACAGATGTGGATAATCACTGGTACACTGTGACAGATGTGGATAATCACTGGTACACTGTGACAAATGTGGGGACACCTGCTGGGTGATCTGTGTGGAAATGTATTCAAACTCACTGATCCCAGCCGGCACAACACAGATCAGCTCTCTTCTCCTCACTGACGGGCTCTGTGTGAAGAGGAGCAGAGCCGATCTAGTAACAGATGGCTCTGTTTATAATACATGATGGCTGTGACATGGACACAGCCATTGTGATCAGAAGGGCCAATCAAAGATCCCATCTGCAGAGTGGTGATGTGTCCAAGGGATGCAGGCACACCGGGAGTATGCACCTGTGCACCCACGTTCTGAGGGTCATATGGGTACATCCACTCAGAATGGCGAAGCTCCCACCCTACCGTTTAAGTGCAGTGGCTGAGTGGGAAACAGTTAAAAATAACATACTATCCTTACCTGCTCTGTGCAGTGGTTTTGCACAGAGCAGCTCAAATCTTCCTCTTCTTGGGTCCCCTGCTGGTGATCCTGGCCCCTCCTCTTTTTGGTGTGCCACTGAAGGAAACCGCTTCCTATTGTAGCACACCTGCATGCTCAATTCCGAGCTGCCTCTGTGTCTGTAAGACACATAGAGCATGGTTTGCCTCCACCAACCACTCAGTCCTCACTGGCTGTGATTGACAGCAGCAGGAGCCAATGACTCCCACTGTGTCTGAGCCAAGGAGGAGGGAGAGAGCTGAGGCAGCCTCTGCTCTCCTGCACATCACTGGATAAAGATTGGGATAAGGTAAGTATAAGGGGGGCTGGCAGAGGAAACTGCATGCAGAAGGTTGTTTACCTTCATTCATAGAATGCATGAAGGTTAAAAACCTTCTGCCTTTACAACCACTTTAAAGCTTGCACCCTGGAAAGGACATTCTGTGTGGACAGCGCCATGTAAGAGAAGAGTATGGCAGTGAGAACTGCTTTTTTTTTTATTTTTAATGAAAGTGGGCAAATATTACTTTTTAAAGCTAAGCTGGAATTCCTCTTTAATGAAAGCTGAACAGAGGTTGATTAAAAGCATGTGAATTTCACATCAAAGATCCAATAATATGCAAAGTTTCTGCATTTTTATATTCCTGCACATAATTATATCCTGAAAGCGAGCAATGGTGCACTTCATTTCTTTTTAGTTAATCACCTCCCAATGTGCATGCTTGGCTCTGCTCTAAATTTAAAACAACATTGTTTTTGCCTGCCTTTGAGATATGATCATAAAAGCAATAGACAATCCATAGGAAAATTGTCTGTCTTAACGTTTTTTGCTGGTTTTGAGTAGTAAAGGAAGACAACCTCTGTCAGATTTGTACTGTTGTCTGCTCCCCATAAACATTTATGAGCTCTCTCTATATGTTTTGGTGACCACTGTACCTGGAAGAGGAGGTGAGGGAAACTCTTTCAATGGGTATACCCATTCCAGTGAACAGTGTCTCCGAAGAGATTTTCTCTTATTTTGAAGACATTTCATTTCACTTCCTGCTGTGTCTTTGGAACAGGAACTGAAGGGAAATCCCCCAGTGAGAACCCTCACTGCATTATAAACCTTGCAAGAGTTCTTCTCCTTCTCCGCTGTATCCAAATCTAAAACAAATTTGATCTAAAACATTGTTTAAAGCTGATTCACACGTGCGGTTCGGATTGAAGCTCAGGTTTCATGCTAATTTATACAGGAGTTGTTCAGTGGTTTATGTCAGGTTTATATCAGGTTCAAGACAGGATTAGCTCAGGATTTTATTCTGTTCACACATATGCAGTTTAGAAATGGTTCCCATAGAAGTCAATAGCCTGTAATCAGCACCTGAACCTGAAGCCACTGCTCAGAAATCGTACATGACTCTTTTTCAAACTGCGCTGAATCCGCACTGAATCCACACCGCCAGTGCACTGGACATATGTGAAGAGGCACCATAGGAAGCAATGTCTTTTCACACATTTTGCAGATTGGATGTGGTTCAAACCCCATCCAATCTGTATATATGTGAACCGGCACGTAAGTGGTAAGATTTTTATTTCATTTTCTTGTTTGTGAAACACCAGAAACATTGTATTTTATGTTGCACAAATAAAGCAATAAAGTGATTTCATGGGCAAGAAGTAGACATTTGAAATGCATTATTAGTCATTCATTTTAATGAGCACTCTCTGTTGAAAACATAAAAGGTTAAACCATTTATTCCTAATTCAACAACAACTTTAATTGCAGTAATACACTTAATAAGTATTGTAATAACGTAATGATGCAAATTTTATTTATTGCTGTCAATCTTGCATTTAGTGAGCATGAGCAAAAATAAATAAGATCATTAGTAATCATCGTGTTTTTATTGGAAGATCATTACAGATGTCTCATGAGAGTTTTGTTTTACAGTTTTCTATATTAACATGCAAAATGCTATGAAAACTCTTGTAGTACTGCTTGGCTAGAATGGTTGTGAATACACAGATTTTTTTATCTATTACTCTTTTATTCATTGCTTGAAAAGAACAAACGCACAATCCCATGAAGAATATAAATCCGTTGATTGGGAACCCTCAATGTAATATTATATACCATAGCTCCCTTGAAAACAACTAGACCTGTATCCTGCTGTTATAGAGCTGCAGTCAATTTATTAGAATAGGGTAGTTTTCTAGAGAATAGCAGGTGGTTCTGCAGGCAAGTCAGAGATTAGAATTCATAAAAGAATCAGAAATGAATATCAGATTTCCTCAAAATTCCCTTTAAAGTGCATTTATTGATTATACCTACAGGAACGCCTACATAAAAACTGAAGGAAAAAATTACTGTTTTGTGTCTGTAAAGACCAAATAGATTTTATCTGGCTTTATCTAACTAGGAAAATAACAGCTTAAAATAGGCTATGATACAGGCACCAAATTGAACCATTTTATAGTTATATTGACTGATTAAAGTGTATTATATATTTGTTTGTCATCCCATGTTTTTAATTTTTCCCAAATTTGGTTCCTGCTCCATACTTACTCACGTACCTCTTTGGTAAGCCTGACGTGCAGAAGAAGGCCTCTCGTACAGCTTCAGCTCAAGGGCCACTGAAGGTGGAACAGCAACCACGAGAGTACGGTAGGGTATGAGTGCCTGTTTAGTCCAGTAGTCTGTGTGGAAGTAGCAGGTACCTCACTGGATGACAGAAGTAGAACAGCTGACTGCAGGTCGATGCCACAGCACAGCAGGCTGGCAGCAGATGGCACAACAGGGCAGGCTGGTAGCAGGCGGACTGGCAGCGAGCAGATGGCACAGCGGAGCAGGCTGTTAGCAGACTGGCAGTGAGCAGATAACACCGTAGAGAAGGCTGGCAGCAGACAGACTGGCAGCGAGTAGATGACACAGCAGAGCCGGGTGCAAGGTCAGATGAGCCAGGTCAGTAACAGGCGGGCAGATCAGGCATGGACAGCAGGCAGAAGAGAAGTCAGGTCACAGGCCAATGTCAGCAAAGGTGGAAGCACATCAAACAGAGACAGGAGGCAGGGGCAGAATCCGGGAAACAAGCCAAGGTCAGTGCAGGTAGAGTAAAAGCGAGGCCAGGACAAGCTGGGTCAGTCACAGGTATCAAATACAAGAATCAGGCATAGGAACACAGAAGCTCTGCAAATCAGACAGCAACAAGCTGGTGATGCTTATATAGGCCACTTGGCACCAGCACCAGTGGTAAATGCGCAGCCGTACGTGCAAATGCTCACACCTCTGCACAGCTGAACAGGCACCCACAGGATCGTGCATGCGCATTTGTATGCACCTTGAAACTTTAACTGCACTATGGCCAGCGCATCCCTGACACTCATGTGCCAGGCAAAAATTTATTTTTTTAATTTCTCTAGCACATGATTGAGTAATACAGCTTTACTTTACTCTCTGAGTATTCTCTGCTCTTTTAGTACATAAACCCCATTGAATCATAGTGTATATTGCACATATAGTGCAAAAAGCACACAGGTAGTCATGCTTAGTACCTGAAGAGATGTAGGGTTTGTTTTTATGATAGTGTTACACTGCCCTCTTCCTTTTATGTGTTTCACTTTGCTTGAAAATGTGTTTTTTCTGTTTGCCTCCTAATCCTAATGGGTTAATTTACTTTGAGAAGGCAATTGCTTTTCCTACCCCACAGCCCAGTAAACACTGTGGTGGTTTATGTAAGGATATATATTATTTATAAAGGGCGTGTCCCTTTCCCTTCGATGAAATATTACAGTGCCTCCAGCCGTTAAAATACGGCAAATATTTAGTAAACCAATAATTTGGACACCTTGATAATTTGATCACCACTTATTATTATACCTTGAATTCTTTTAGCCAATATGATTTCGTACCATACACACAAAATTTGCCTTCTAATAGATAAATATAAAAATTTATTTATGTACAAAAATTATATATATATTAACACAAAACGCAAAAGACTGGTGATAAATGAATATTGGTACACACAATCAAAAATATATCCTACCAATGTAAGACACAATAATAAGGTCTCTGACTAATTACATCAATCTCACAATTTTTTTAAATGATCTGATTATTTATTAAATTTATTAATAATTAATAATTTCGAATATCTCAAAGGTTATATTCTCACAAGCCGTGGCCATAGGATTGCAAGAAGCAAGCCCTTGATATATGATACTCTGGTTATTAATATTCAATAAATTATGAAATATGAAAAAATTATAATATGGCAACAAACAATTTATAACAGTAAAACAGGATCTCTCTACATATATCTAACTACCCAATATTGTTGTGATACACTAAGGTAATTTTATGATTCCACACAACAGAGAAAATAGGTAATACAAAATCAAATAAACAATCTCACCGCACCCGGCATTCAGACTAGGCAACTCTCCCGTGGATTTAGCTGGCAGTGGAACGCCTTTAGAAATGATATTATAGGGCAAGTGATAGATTCAGTATGGGAGAATGTAGGAAGTTATAAGGACAGAGGTTTAGAAATTTAGTAAAGTTTTAGGAAGTTGGAAAGTATGGAAGAGTAGTTATTCAGAGGTCTCTTCAGATGTCAGGGTCTTCTTTTGATGAGGTCTTTTCTTGATGAGGTTTTTTTTTGATGAGGTCTCTTCTTGATGAGGTTTTTTTTTCTTAAAGGTACAAGGGCTTTTATACCAACTAATCCATTGTTCTAAGATACCTTCCCACCAGGCTTCCTGATTGGCTAGTTGAGAAATGTGTGTACATAAGCTATTTCTCACCTGCCCGCCAGGTGGCGGTCATGTATCATAGAACAATTTGAGTATTTGAGATGACTCATACCTCGGGTGGAATCTTAAGGTAATTTCAGGGATCAAATATACGTCTTTTTCCAGATATAAGTGATCATACCTATAATATTCTAAATAGGGACCATGGAATATAGGTGTATATTCAGTTATTCCTTCTTGAAATACCATCCTGTTTGTTTCCTGATAAGACATGTAACTAATGCTAGTTTATAATACATCTTACTTTCCATCATCTCAATACTCAAGTTAGTGATATATAGTTCCCATTGCTGAATATTTAGTGGTGTGTAAAATCTATAACATCTTATTTATAATATGTTTTTGTAGTATATCTTTGTAATTATATACAGTCAATTTTTAGACTTAAATGTCCTGAATTTCACTTCTTTGTTTTAGAATCAACATTTTCTATGTGTAGGGAAAAACTCTCTGTTTGCCTGGCTCTTGTATTGGAATCATGGTAAACAACTGTTAATGCTTTCACCCTTGGTGGACAATAGTATATTGTGATAGTTTCAGAGGTCTGTTGGTTCATCACACTCTGCAAGGTTTGGGTAAGCTTTCAACCAGTTGAGTTCCCGTCTCATTATTGTTAAAATGTTTGAAAGTCGAAGTCCTATCTGGCTATCTGTTTGACTTTTTTTGTATATGCATTCTTCTCAACCTCAATATACAAATAGTACTTGTTGACAGTCCAAACAGTCTTATTGTCTTGGAAAAGTCTCACTTCCCCCATTCTATCCATTTCTTAACTAGAATCCTTGAGGGTTCAACCAACACAAAATTAACTCTTAGCATCCGGCTATACTGATCTGCTTGTCATATAATGTTATGTCTTGATAAAGTCATGTTTTTGAGACATAATTCAAAAGGTCCACAACAAATCCCCCTTTTTTTTTGGGGTACAGGCACGTGTAGATGGGTGTCTGTGTCGCAAAACATGAGTGGGACTTTTGGCTAGGGTGATCGTTCGTCTTCTCCGGTAACAAGTCTTAGCACGGTAGGTATCTGTTGGTTAAGTCTTTGTGAGATTTTCATAACTCGTATGGTGAGAAGGGTTAACCATATTATTGCCAGTCCAATAAAACTGAAAACAATGATGTCCGTTGGAATAGGGTGGGATCGACTATCCAACAGGACATGGTCTTCTTCGGAGAAATCAAAGTTTTCAACCGATAGGTTGTCTTTCTTGATCGTCATCTGGATGGTGTGATTGGGCTTGTGTTCTAATAGGAATTTCAGGTCTGGGTTCATGAGTATTTCTTGATGTTGAAAGGCATCAACGCTTTCAATCTCCCCTTCCCATACCTCATTTCCAATTGGGTAAAGTGTGGTTTTCCCGATGGTTATTCTCGAATTGGATGGTACTTTAATGATGGACACTGAAGCGGGTAACGCTATCACTCGGCTCATTATTTGTTTTTCGTAGAATATGCTCATATTTTTTAATGCCGTGCTAACAAACCATTCATCTTTCACGAGTATTGCTTGTACTTCTGATGGGTCAGTAGCTTTTCTCATTTGGACCTCACATCTCTCAGAACCGTGTTTATTATACTCTAGTCCGCATAATGCATGGGTAGCATCGTATACAAATGGATTTCCGTTACATTGGTAATTAATGTCTTTGAATCGGGTGCATTCATCCAGTATAGGGATGGCGTACAGATCTGGCACCCATGGCTGGTAGGCGATCAGATCAGGAGTCTTTATCTTGATGTGAATGTCCCCTTTCCATGTTCCCACATTGTGAATTGTCTTTATCTGAAACACGTTTTTAGAGGAGAAATAGGGTATGGCCAACAGGAAACATACTTCGAGATCATCTGGATTGATGTAGAGGGGCATTGCACTTCCCATCTCGAAGGCTAGGTTGACTTGGAAGTCTTCCACTCCATCCCCATTGACCCGCTGGAGTAAGTTCTTGACCATCTCAGTGGACACAAAATATAGTGGAATGTATCCATGAGAAAGGTCATTCATGCCGCTTTGTATCTCATTCAGGAAGGCCAAGGTGTGGAAAAATATGGGTTCCTGAATGAACAGTAGCTCTCTCTTGAACAGTTCGTGAGTCTGATGCAAATCTATGGAACGGGCAATCAATTCTGAATGCATATTGACAGTTACTACGGTATCGTTGATGACAGCAAGCAAGTCTATCAACCCTGCTTTCTGCAGTTCCAGTTCGTGGTGAATTGCTTTGATGCTCATCTGTAAATGTTCAATTTCGGTGGCGAGAGTCTTTACTGAGACAGAATTAGCGGCCGACATGGTAGTGGAGACCACGGTTCCTAAGACTGTGAATATGAGTCCGGCAATTAACGCTCCGATGAATCTCTTTGGTCTTTTCTCCTGAGCTGTGGTTACCGGGACAAAGGGCTTGCGAGCTTGGATTAGGATTTCCTCAACTCGAGCCTGTGCTGTACTGATGTGCATATGGTACCACTCCTTAATTTCTGGAGATTGGATGCTTTGTGGTTGGTAGCGTTTCTCCGTAGAAGTCTTTGGATCGACGCTAACGCAGACCTTCTGGGTAATGATGTGTTTATCAGTTAAGATGAATCCTGGTGCTTCCTGGATGAGTATTCCCGATGACGGTCCAGGTCTTGCGATGAGGCTGGCCTGGCTGGTCGTCCACATCCACATCAGGGTCCATAGGATCTTCCGCACGACGGGTCCTTGGGATGGTCTCATCGGCGGGTTTCTTCTTCTGAACTGGCCCTTGGTGGCCTGGAATGTCAGGTTGTCATTTCCGGATCGACTTTTGTCATCTAGTCTTTCCCACAGAACGTCATAGCTTCCTTCTAGGGTCCGGTCATTGACACCTCCGATCGCCGGTCTGGTCATTGTCTGGGCCTTCCTTTCTAAATTATTAAAGTGAATAGTTTAAGTATTGGATACACATAAAATTATATTACTGGATCCTGTAAGGCAAAAGATGGATTATATGTTCAAAGGAAATTTAATAATGATCTCAATATCTCCAGATAGGAACTGGTGGGTTAGTCTTCCAACAACTGCAATTGAGACTTCGGATGGCAAGCACGTAATTGGTTGATGTGCACCCATCTATCACTGATTTCTCCATATCGGGTAACCTGCAATTTATATGCGACCGGAGAGATTTTATCAATGATAGAGAACGGACCTTTCCAAGATGGAAGGAATTTCCGTTCCTTGATCTGGTCTCTTGCAAAGTTGTATAGATAGACTTTGTCACCAATCTCATATTCCTTCTTGGAGGTTTTGAGATCATAGTATGTCTTAGCACTAGTTGCAGCTCTTTCCAAATTTCGCTGGGCAAAGGCAAAAGCATATTGCAGATGTTTACGTAAATCCTCTATGTACTGGTGTGTGGTGGTGGCATTGATCAAATTTTGATCTGTAGTGCGATACAATAAGTGCTGGGGCAGTACCATCCGTCTACCTGTCATCAGTTCAAAAGATGACATTTTTGTAACTGTATTCGGAGTATCCCTCAACGCCATCAGGACCAGCGGGAGTTTGACATCCCAATCTTTGCCTGTTTCCTTAACAAATTTCTTAAGGACGTTAACGATGGTCTGATTGTATCGTTCTACACCACCACTAGAGGCTGACTCTATCCTCTGTGGTAGACCAAAACGTGAAAATACATGATTTATTAGCAATGCAGCACATGTCTCGGAGCTATTATTTGGTGCTGGTATACATTCGACATACTTGGTGAATGAACATGTAACTGTTAACATATACCGATTTCCTCGTGAAGATTTTGTTACGGGCCCAATAAAATCCATTTGAAGGTCTGACCAAGGCATACATATCCCCCTCTTCTGGAGAGGTGCTCTGTGAGTTGGCTTGGTAGGTTGAAATTGGGGACATATTAGGCAACCTTGGCAGTACTCCTTCACATCACGTAACAGATGAGGCCAGTAGGCATAATCCCGCAGGATCTCATACGTGATCTTCTCTCCACGATGACCGGAAGTGGGAGCATCATGGGCATGCTGTAGCATCAAACCTCTAAATTTAAGTGGGACGACCCATTGTTGTACGCCACCCTTTGAGGTTCGTATCAACAATCCCTGGTATAAAGAGAATTGGGATTTGGATTTCATGAAGATACGTAAATCCTCCTTCCCACTACATACTTCCTTATTTATGGGATTTTGGTTGGGATCTTCTATATGACTATAAAACAAGCCAATTATTGGGTCTTCTTTTTGGGCAGTAATTAAATCCTCACTAGGAGAATCGTGACTCCACTGTAATGCATTTGGATCACCAGCTGTTCTGGCCTGTTGCCTGGTGACAGCTTCAACCTGTACGGTACCTAAAAATTGATCAATGTCTAACAGTTCACCGGTGATTGCCCCTTCCTTGGCTAGAGAATCGGCCAGATCGTTCCCTTCTTTCTCGGCACCTAGAACCTTGGAGTGGCCTTTGGTCTTCTTGAAGTGCAGGGTGAGATCATTGGACCTTACCAGTTCATCGATGTGACAAAAGAGCTTACCATGTTTCACGGGTTTGTGATTACTCTTGTTCATGTTGTTTCGCTTCCACCTAGGGAAATATTCCACAAAACTATTCCTGACATAATTGGAATCGGTTATGATGGCACACTCTCTGATGTTGAACTCTATAGCCATCTCAACTGCTCTAAGAATTGCAGTAAGTTCAGCAACCTGACTGCTTTTTGGTCCAAGTTTGTATCCCACAGAGATTGGGGTGACACCTTGGGTCCAAACGATTCCAATACCTGCCACTAGTTGGAGCTGTTCCCCATCCTTGTGATGAAAAGCACAACCATCCACATATACACACGGCAGCTGTTTACAGTATTCTTCATCGTAAACCTTGTAGGGAGAGAACAGTTGTTCTTCCAGAAAGTCAGTGTCCGGGGCCTCCATAGCAGGCGTAGTTGCGGAACAATCATGGAGCTCGGCTAGGCCCTGGGCTACTGGACTTTCCTTATTCTGTTTGTACCGAATTTCAAGAGGCCACCCTTGCAAAGACAAAGTCCAAGCAGTGATGCGGCTTTTAGACACATTTCCTCCCTTGATACGTTCACTCTTTAAATACTGTAAAGGCTGGTGTGCCGTTTCAACAATGATTCTCTCTCCCTGAATGTAACTGCAGAAATTCTGTAATGCCCACACGGTGGACAATAGAGCTTTTTCACAGTCACTGAACTTTACTTCAACCGGGGACAAAGTTTTACTGGCATAGGCAATCACCTTACTGACATCATCACGTTTCTGGTAAAGAACAGAACTCATACTTACCTGTGTAAACCCTGTCTCTAGATAGAAATTTTTACCCCCTTCGGGATATCCGAGACACGGCGCTTGTGTGAGACGTTCCTTTAACTCCTTCATGGCGTCCTCCTGTTTCTTACCCCACGACCATCCGACATCCTTCTTCAGTAGGTGAAGCAGTGGCTTGCTTATCTCGGCGTAATTATCAATAAACTTACGCGAGTAGTTTACCATACCTAGGAATGATCTCAATTCTTTAAGGTTAGTAGGGACTTTACAGTTCAGAACCGCCTCAACTTTCTTCTTTTGTGGGTTCAAACCTCCAGCAGTAACTTCATGGCCTAGGAAGTTTACCTTCGTGCGACACCACTGGGCTTTCTGTAAGGACAGTTTAACTCCTGCTGCTTTTAATTGGCCCAGGACATGCCGAAGTTCTGTAATGTGTTTGGCCATATCTGTACTTTTGATCAGGATATCGTCCACATATGCCAACGTCCCCCTTTCGAAGGCGTCTGGCATGGCCTTGTGCATGAACACAGCAAATTCATGTCCGGAATTTATGAATCCGAAAGGCATTCGTACCCAACAATATTGTCGATTCCCAAAACTGAAGGCCAGTTTGTATTGGTCTTCCTCACTCACCTTTATGGTCCAATACCCCTGTGCACAATCCAAGGCTGTGAAAACCTGGGATCCTTGGAGCTGGGCTAGACACTGGTCTATGTATGGGACCGGCCATCCTGACATGTACACACGTTTGTTCAGCTGACGGAGATCAGCGCACAAACGCCATTGTCCATTGGGTTTTAAAATACCCAGGATCGGGTGGTTGTAGGAGCTGTGGATGGGCCTAATTATACCCCTTTCATGTAACTTCCTGATAATCTCAGCTAGAGATTCATAGGAAGCTAATGGTAACCTATACTGTCTTACGAATACTGGTGGGGCATCTGGATCTGTTTGGATCCTAGCGATGTGTAGGTCAGTAGTCCCACAATCGTAAGAATCCTTGGCAAAGATCTCTTGGAATTCAAGGAGAAGCTCTCGGAGCAATTGTCGGTCGAGATCACTGGCACACGCGTCGGCGAGGGCCACCATCTCTTCCACTAACTCCTTGAATCCAGGAAAGCTTTCCGGCTGACCTATCTCATATGCCTCCTCAAGTTTCGTGGTGAGGTCATTGGGTATGTGATGTGTGTGTGTGTTCTCCTGCCATCCAGGTTCTTTGGGGTACTCTTGTTCTTTGATTGGGTGATCAAAGACAATTGATGTCTCTTCGATTCGACAGGTGCCATCTTTAGAATCGAATGGATAAATGGACTCTATGGTAAAAATACCCTCTGGTAATGAATGGAATGTTTGTTCAATTAATTGTTCCTCCGACAAATATTCATCGGGGATGAGTCCAATCACCTGGTTAGTGACCCCAAAGGTATAATATTCAGTCTCTACCGCTAGACCAATAAGGGTCTCTTTGGGTAAGACGATGTCCTGATTGGACAGATTATGTATGTAAATGTACATCGGGGATTGATGTGTGTTGACTAGGGGCGTGTGTGTAATGTTCAGTCCTTCCCCCTGCATTTTATGGGAGAGGCATACTAATGCATCTGACCCCTTCAGTCTATGTCCCTTTTTAACTTGGATGGGGAGTATGAAATTATTTATGCCCTTAGGAATTGTAATCTTCTGGGCTACCTGGACTTCAACAGCATAAGGCATCTGTTGCTGGGATTTTAAAGCTAAGTCCAGATTTTGGTATTTTTCGGGGTCCCCCTTTAGTCGACTCCATAAACAGTCATTAATTAGGTCGACTTGCATTGCAAAGCGATGTAATACATCGTTGCCAAAATAAATTTTAGTTTGGGGATTATCCAAGACTAGGAACACATGGGTGGCTGTTTTGTTTCCTACAGTGACGTTTAAGAGACACCTAGCCATTGAATTGTGATCATCAGAGTCATCAAGGGAGTCTGAAATCCAATGACGCTGAGGTGTGGAGAAACGGATCATTTCCATTTCGGTCAGGTGTTTTATCAACCCATGGCTTACAAAGCTGTGTTCCTGTCTCAAATCTAGTTTGGCATATTTTGACCTATTAAGACCATTTATCCGGATGGGGATAAACAAGTCGCTGTTAACCCTTTCAATACCTGTCAAGAATTGGGTATGATCTCCCCCTTTTCTTGGTTTATCCTCCTGATGAAAAGATATCGTAAGGATGTCATCTTGGAGGGAAATATCTTTTATTTTATCTTGGGGAATTCTAAAAATGTGTTCCTCATCTCTTCTGATAGGGTTATGGTCATCAGGTTTGATAACCGTTACATCAGGAAGTTGGCTGTTCCTGAAATGGATTTCTAATGATCCAGGCCTTTCTTCCACCAGGTGGCAGTGTTGTCGGGAATAGGGGGTTTTAAGTTTCCCATATTTAATTGGGGTATTTACCTGTGACCACAGTACTTGGTTCACACAGTCAACTATTGTGTTCAGCCTTTTTAGGAAGTCCATCCCAATTATCATGTGGTGCTGGGAGATGCTGGCAATGATGATGGGGTGTCTCAGTTCCTTATTACCCAGTTTCAATTTAAGCCAGGCGGTACCCATGACTTGTAAAGGGTCTCCACCTACACCAATTAATGAGCTGTCAAAGCTTTTAAGTCTCGGCTTGGTGGGCATGACATTAGCCACTTTATCAAAATGTCCCTGTGACATGATGGTTGCTTGGGATCCAGTGTCTATTAGGTCGACAATAGAAAGATCACTGGCATCCTGCACCTGTACTGTGGCATAATATCTCCCATCAGATTCAGTCAGCTCACACATGAAATTGGTGTGGTTGAAGATCTGTGGGCCCTTCAATGACATATGACTAGCTCTTGTGTCACCGCATGTGGTGGACACATCACCCTTATCCTCCCTGGTGGGATTCTTGGACTGTCTCAAGACAGAAGCACAACTAGAAGTTGGTGCTCCGTCTGGCTTGTCAATCCCGACGACTTCCGATGCCGCGACTATATTAGGGGCAATAGATGGACACTGAAGAACAGGAGAATCGTTAATAACCAACAACTGGTCCCCCTTTGCCTGAGAACTAGCTTCTCCATTAGTAGGCGTGTCAGGGACGGGGCACACATCTCCTGTCATTTGACTCAGTGTTCTCCCCTGTTGGTTTAAGGCTTGGTTGCCTGTTAATTCTGTGACCCTTGGTTGGTCACAGGAGCTGCTCCTAAAAAAGGATTGGATGGAAATTGAGTGACAAGCCTGTCCATTTGTTCAGCCATTTTGCTGACCTGTGCCTCTATTTGTCCAATACGCTCAGAGGAGTCATTCTGTTGATTCTCCCTCTTCCTATACTTACGCTTATATTTTGGCAGGGACTGGTAATGAGACTCAGAGTCAGAACTACTGCTCTGGTCCTGACGCCATTGTTCTCTCTGAGGTTTTGGGGTCTCCCTGTTATTAAAGGGAGCCTGGGGTACTGTATCCCCCCTTTGAGCTTGAGGGTGTTCTTGGCGTGGAGGAAATCTTTGGAAGTCGGAGTTCTTATTAAAATTGGGATTCTTATTGTAATTATGGTTCCTGTTGAAATTGGGGTTCCCATAAAAATTCCCATGTTGGTTTTGGCGAGGATAATAGAACCTCCGAGGATACCATTGCCCCCTTTGATTCTCATCACTGTACTGACCCTTACCATACTTTTTATTCTTCTCACTTCCACTACCGTAGTTTCCTGGCTTTTGTCTATCCTTTCTCACCCACAGGTTTTGGGGTGCAAAGTTATGGACCTCCTTCACTTGCTGGGTTTGAGGTACAAATCTAGGGGAACCATTGGTTTTACCCCCACGGACTACTTCCGCATATGATTTCTTCTCTGCCTGCAAATTTGGATTTGGAGGGGAAACGGTAGTGGCTGCTACTATCTTGGGGCTATTTTTGGGTTCTCTTTTTATCCCGCCCTCACTGGACTGTTGGATCGAGAATAAATAGTCACTCTCTCTCACCAACCAATCAAGAGAGCATCCCTTTCTGTAATCCTTTGCAAGTCCCAATTTTATGTAAGCAGGTAATGCTTCATAGAATAGGGTCTTGAATTCTGGCTGGTTAGGATTGGGATCCTTTTCAGCCAGGAAATAAGCATTTCTGAGGACAGCCAGAAATTCTGCAGGGCTTTGGTGAGGACCACACTTTAAATTGTAGGCCGCAGCCTTGGCAGAGGTTACAGTTTTATAAGGCCCAAATTCCATGTGGCACTTATGTTTAACCTCTCTCCAGGACTGATTGGAATAGGCCCTCAAGGTCTCAAAGAATTGCCGGTATTTCTCTTCAAACACCCATGGCAGCAATTCTATTTTGGTGTGGTCATCTCTAATGCCCAGAATTTCTAACGTCTGTTCATATGTTTTCATGTGTTCGGTGATCTCAAGGGATCCTTTCTTAGAAAACATAGGAACAGTGTCCTTCAGGAACTTAATGACCTTTGGGGTGTCATACCTCCTGAATGACCCCTGGGATTTCCCTTCCTGTCTATATGAAACCTCATACTTTTCTTCTGAGCGCTCTGGAGTGTATCTTAGCAGCCTAGGAGGCGACCTATATTCTGACCCTGACTCACTATCAGATACTTCGCTGTGATGCGGGTATCTCCGCTCATCAGCCTCTGGCTTGACTGGGTTGGTCCGTCTTTGGACCCCAGAATTTATTTGGGCCGTCAACCTCATAATCTGCTCCTCCAGAGTTTTCTGCTCAGATTTTATCAAGGTAAGTTCTGACTGGTCATGCTTATCCCCTGGGTGAACTTTAATTTTGACAGGAGATAACCTCTCTGATCTGAAGTACTCCACCTCATCTTTTAAGTCCTGATACTTCTCTTGAAGTTGTTTTAATTCCTGAAAGTTTCTTTCATACAGGTCCTGAGCACTTCGAAAGTCTCTGACCAATCTATCATAACATTTCTGGGATTCGTCTAAATGAATACCGGCATGACCAAGCTTCCCTTTCAAAGATTCAATGTCCTGATTTCTGCTTTCTAACAAGAAGCGGGCTTCTGACAACTCTTCCCTTAAAGTCATGGTTCGCTGGGCAGCTCCAGCGGTCATGAACCATAACATGGGCCAAGCTTCTAGGAGAAGTCTGTCACGGCTTTTATCACTTTCTGCTCCAGCAAACGCTATTAAAAACCCAACAACCTGGCCCTTTTGGTTGAACAGGTCCTCAAAGGTGCTCATAGCCTGCCTTTTTTTCTTCATCCACGAACTCATTATTGCTATCCCCCAAACTTAATCTCTTGCGGATGTAATCTATTACTTCACATTCAACATACTTCTGCCAAGCACCGACAGCTTTCCGGGCTGGCTTCAGAGCTTCCTGCTCAATGCCTTGAGCCGCCATATTTTCCTCGTTATGCTTGGAAGAGGTGGATCCGTGATTACTGGATGCCATTTTGATATAAAATATATGTTTGACAAAGTGTACAAATATACAATCACCAGTGCGTTTTGTGTTATGGTACGATTTCTATGGATCTCAGCAGCGCCTCCAAATTTATCCTGTGGTGGTTTATGTAAGGATATATATTATTTATAAAGGGCGTGTCCCTTTCCCTTCGATGAAATATTACAGTGCCTCCAGCCGTTAAAATACGGCAAATATTTAGTAAACCAATAATTTGGACACCTTGATAATTTGATCACCACTTATTATTATACCTTGAATTCTTTTAGCCAATATGATTTCGTACCATACACACAAAATTTGCCTTCTAATAGATAAATATAAAAATTTATTTATGTACAAAAATTATATATATATTAACACAAAACGCAAAAGACTGGTGATAAATGAATATTGGTACACACAATCAAAAATATATCCTACCAATGTAAGACACAATAATAAGGTCTCTGACTAATTACATCAATCTCACAATTTTTTTAAATGATCTGATTATTTATTAAATTTATTAATAATTAATAATTTCGAATATCTCAAAGGTTATATTCTCACAAGCCGTGGCCATAGGATTGCAAGAAGCAAGCCCTTGATATATGATACTCTGGTTATTAATATTCAATAAATTATGAAATATGAAAAAATTATAATATGGCAACAAACAATTTATAACAGTAAAACAGGATCTCTCTACATATATCTAACTACCCAATATTGTTGTGATACACTAAGGTAATTTTATGATTCCACACAACAGAGAAAATAGGTAATACAAAATCAAATAAACAATCTCACCGCACCCGGCATTCAGACTAGGCAACTCTCCCGTGGATTTAGCTGGCAGTGGAACGCCTTTAGAAATGATATTATAGGGCAAGTGATAGATTCAGTATGGGAGAATGTAGGAAGTTATAAGGACAGAGGTTTAGAAATTTAGTAAAGTTTTAGGAAGTTGGAAAGTATGGAAGAGTAGTTATTCAGAGGTCTCTTCAGATGTCAGGGTCTTCTTTTGATGAGGTCTTTTCTTGATGAGGTTTTTTTTTGATGAGGTCTCTTCTTGATGAGGTTTTTTTTTCTTAAAGGTACAAGGGCTTTTATACCAACTAATCCATTGTTCTAAGATACCTTCCCACCAGGCTTCCTGATTGGCTAGTTGAGAAATGTGTGTACATAAGCTATTTCTCACCTGCCCGCCAGGTGGCGGTCATGTATCATAGAACAATTTGAGTATTTGAGATGACTCATACCTCGGGTGGAATCTTAAGGTAATTTCAGGGATCAAATATACGTCTTTTTCCAGATATAAGTGATCATACCTATAATATTCTAAATAGGGACCATGGAATATAGGTGTATATTCAGTTATTCCTTCTTGAAATACCATCCTGTTTGTTTCCTGATAAGACATGTAACTAATGCTAGTTTATAATACATCTTAATTTCCATCATCTCAATACTCAAGTTAGTGATATATAGTTCCCATTGCTGAATATTTAGTGGTGTGTAAAATCTATAACATCTTATTTATAATATGTTTTTGTAGTATATCTTTGTAATTATATACAGTCAATTTTTAGACTTAAATGTCCTGAATTTCACTTCTTTGTTTTAGAATCAACATTTTCTATGTGTAGGGAAAAACTCTCTGTTTGCCTGGCTCTTGTATTGGAATCATGGTAAACAACTGTTAATGCTTTCACCCTTGGTGGACAATAGTATATTGTGATAGTTTCAGAGGTCTGTTGGTTCATCACACTCTGCAAGGTTTGGGTAAGCTTTCAACCAGTTGAGTTCCCGTCTCATTATTGTTAAAATGTTTGAAAGTCGAAGTCCTATCTGGCTATCTGTTTGACTTTTTTTGTATATGCATTCTTCTCAACCTCAATATACAAATAGTACTTGTTGACAGTCCAAACAGTCTTATTGTCTTGGAAAAGTCTCACTTCCCCCATTCTATCCATTTCTTAACTAGAATCCTTGAGGGTTCAACCAACACAAAATTAACTCTTAGCATCCGGCTATACTGATCTGCTTGTCATATAATGTTATGTCTTGATAAAGTCATGTTTTTGAGACATAATTCAAAAGGTCCACAACAACACATTAGCCAATATAGATACACACATTAGATGCAGGGGCATGGGGGTTTCTTACTTCCTAAACTGCCTAAGTGAGAGGCTACTTACACCCCATGGAACAGAATTAGGACTGATCAGGGGCGAACTGACAACTCATGGGGCCCCTGGGCAATAAGCGATCATGGGGCCCCTGTGTCCTTGCTCAAACTCAAAAAAGCCTACGAAAAAGGTACCAGGGGTATCTCATGGGGCCCCCTACTGACCCCCGGCCCTCGGGCAGTGCCCGAGTTTCCAAATGGTCAGTCCACCCCTGGGACTGATCCTATTTGCCTGGGATGGCCAATACTTTCTATGGCTGGGGACACATCATACATAACATTTGATATGCCATAGGTGCACAGAAAGAAGTAAACACGACTAACCTGCCTTAGATTTGTGTACCTAAAGTGACTAAGGTGATTAAGGTGTGGGAGCAGAAAAAATTCTTCTCAAGTTGCGGTTACCCTTTGATAAGTCACCTGCTGCCATGAAATGGTGGTAACATGCTGCTTTGAATAAGGCGGGCCTTAGCCTTGGCCTTAGTGCCCAATTGAAGTAATAGAAATAGATATGTAGTTAGATAGACATTGTACCCTGTTAAACATTAATTCCAAATTCATAATTCGGCACTTATAGGATTTATATGATACTTATGGCAAGCTTGCAAAATATTTGGTTTTTATTATTAATCATAATTAATATTATAATGTGTGGTTGGCCTTGAACAAGTGATAGTGTTGAATTCTTCAGTTATAGCTGAGACGGAAAAATGTCAGAGTATTTGGAGTTAAGTTAACTAGCTGGAAGCTGAGTATTTAGGACGTTTCTGTAGATGCACATAGCTGGTAAAAGATCTCTGGTGTACGATGTCATGGGAGTCAGAAGCGAACCGAAATAGAATTAGTATGAAATAATATATATTCTAGTAGTATCTGTGTGTATTTAATGTATGTTTTATAAGTTGGTGATATGTGTTACATAAGTAGATTTTTGGTTATACAACATTATTGAGATATTACGTTGTAAAGATAGATTCTTAGTTATACTATCCTTTAAGCACTTCAAGTCCGTACACTTTCACCCCCTTTCTGTCCAGGCCAATTTTCAGCTTTCAGTGCTATCACACTTTGAATGATAATTGCGCGGTCATGCAACACTGTACCCATATGATTTTTTTAGCATTTTTTTTTTAGACAGATAAAATTTTATTTTGGTGGTATTTATTCACCACTGTGATTTTTTATTTTTTTGATATATAAATGAAAATCTCCAAACATTTTGAAAAAAAAAGTGCTTTTCTTATAAAATTGTGCAAGTAAACAATCTTTCTTCATATATCTTGGCCAAATTGTATTCATCTATGTTTTTAGTAAAAAAAAAAACCCAAGTTAGTTTATAACCAAAATTATAATTTTTCAAAAAAGTTTTACATTTTTATTTTATTTTTTTTTATTATTATTTATGTTTTGTTTTGTTTTTAACATCCTGTCACCCTAGCAGTACAGTGTCACATTAACATACTACTTGTGGGGGGTGATGAAGATTTTTTTTTTTTTTTTACACTGATTGCTTTCACACCCATAAAAGCTGAAAAGCAATAATTTCGCCTTCTCTCTGGCTGCATTCTTGCAGTCATTGAGAAATACTGTGTGAGCTGTGATTGGTCACAGCTTGTCACATGGTACAAGGCTGTTGTGAATAGCCTTGTACCATGTGACCTCTGTGATCATTCAAAGATTTCACTAGTAGTAAGCAATGATGTCAGAAGTGACATTTTGCTTACTACTATTCATGATCGGGACCTCACACAAAGGTCCTGTACAGCGATCGGTGTTCCGCTGTGTCTGGAGGTGCCACACACTCCTAGGGAGGGAGTGCGCACAGGCAGGGCAGCAGGGAGGACGTTTATAAATGGCCACCCACTCCTGCAATGCTCCTGTCCGGCTGCTATATACATGGGCTGGACGGGAACTGGTTAAACAGAGTAGGCTGATGCAACATTCTCAACTTCTGAAGCCACTACATATGGGCTTGTCAATCAAAAGACCATATATGTAGTATCCCCTCCCTTCAATGAAATTGCTCTACTAAGCAGAATTGTTTGCCATACAAGGTTCTGAGTTATGAGAATTATGAAGTCTACATGTAACATAAAAAGACATCCTAAGAGATGTGAAGGGCAAGACAACACACAACACATACATACACATGTCCGTCCATTCACACACAGACAGAAGCAAGGCATGAAGACGCTGTCATTATTCACATACTGAGAAGCTGAAACAGGTGCATTCTCTTAGAGACCTAAGATCATGTCTCTTCCTTCTTGCTAAAACTCAAGGTGCATTGAACAAGACAAGCACATGGAAGGACAGCCATGACAATAAGGGTGACACATCTTTATACTGTAATTTCTGTTTTTATATTTTGTTTTACCTACACTGAACTGTTATACATGATACGTTTTACATTGTTATTTTAAGCCATTGTGTGATAAAATAAAATCACGCTTTATTTTTTATTTCGCCAGCTCTTTAATTATCTGAAATCACCTATAGACACTAAAGAATTATTATATGTGTCTCACAAAATTCTACATACCCACAATGTCCTTTTTTGGTAGTTTTACTTCCATCTTCCGGTTATGGCAGTTGTGCAGTGTCTCTAAGTATGACTGAGTAGTTCAGTATGTTCTGACACAACCCCTTTTTTCTTCAGGAAAGGTCTGGGTGAGAAAACATGTGCTAAGGGGTGCAGTTGTTATTCACCTGGGCCAGCATAGCAGTGCAAGATAAGGGCAGGAAGCAATGGTCAGAGGCATTTTTATTCAAACTTCAGTAACAAACAATAACATGCAGTAGACGTGCGCAGCAGAAAATTTAATTTTGTTTTCTTTCAGATGCATTAACTAGGTTGATAACTTCATTTATTTGTTTTCGTTGTGTTGGGCATGTTCCTTTTCAGGATTTGTTTCATTTCTTCAGGTTTCATTTAGTTTATTTGTTATACTGGGTGAATTCAAAAGGTTTTCTAATCCATCCTGTATAACTTCGGACGGATCCGAATTCATTGTCAATAGTTGTGATTGTTAAGGAGCAGGTGGCCGCCATTTCCTTAACAATTATGACTCATCTGCTGTCAGCGGGATTTCCCACTGACAGAAAAATGAAAATTAAAGAAGTGCTGGATACATTTTTTAAAAAAAAAACACAGCATGGGGTCACCCTCAATCCATACCAGGCCCTCTTGGGTCTGGTATGTATTTAGAGGGAAACCCCACCCCAAATTGTTTGGCATGGGGTCTCCCCCAAAATCCATACCAGACCTAAAGGGTCACCAGGAGATGCCACCCCCATGTTTACCTGTCATTCAGTTAGTAACATGTCCCACAGAAAGAAACTTGCCCAATCACAGGTAGACATGGGGGTGGGGTCACCTGTTGACATCACCATGAACATCATCATGAACAGCTTGCTTTTGGTTGTGATCTGTGATTGGCTACAGCTTATCACATTGTACAGGTAGTCAGGTACCAAGTGATTTCAGAGGACCAATCACAGATCACAACAGTAAGCAAGCTGTTCCTGAATATAAAGCCATTCGTGACAGGTTGTTTGCATTGCTATCATGTGATTGCTATGACCAATCATGACCAATACCTAAGATGCTGGAACCTGCACCTGAAGCCGACTGAAGGATTGGCTAGGGTGAGGGCATCGCTGGATCCCTGGACATAAGATGTTCTTATATTAAATTTTAGCAGCTACAGTATTTCTCAACCAACTTTACAAAAGGCCTGTTGTCATAGCAGATCACATGTGCAGCACCATGACAAATGAAAATTAAAAAGGAGGATAAGATAACACTGTCTTCTGCTACAAAAAGTGGGTTTAGTTCCACTTTAAGACGATTTTCAAAACTGGTCAACCTTTTTTATTGTTGAAACAGGCAACATATTTATCATAAGGCCCACTGAATGCAATTGCTGTCTTTGCTGTATTTTATATACCCTTTAATAAATTTAGAAGAAAGAATGGAAAAAGAAAATAAATTAAGCCAAGCCATCTGTGCAAAAATTCTCCAGGCACACATATTAAAAAGAACAATTGTCACAAAGGTGCAAAAAAAAATCAAATATAGTGTTATAGCTTTTATATTGCACAAGAAAAAACCTTAAATCTGTATTAACCCTCTATCTATTGATGCATACACAAAGGAAACACAAATGGTACAGAAAAAGCCAAGAACAACAGGCTTTATCATGCTTGGCAGAGGTTCCACTGACCATGCTGACATTTAAACACCTAGGTGATTAGGAACAAAGGAGGATGGATACTTATAGAATGTGTGACGCTGATAAAGGATGATGCATTCGCCTCAATGCCTCACAAACGTTTTTCTGGTGTCATCTCACAAAAAAATAGATAAAAATAGATATCATGCAGCTACAAACCCAAAGGATAGTCAAATATTTTTTTTGTTTTTTTATGTCCCTGTGGAAAACTAACCTTCTTAATGTTTCATACCATAAATGTCAAAAAGCAACAATATCATATTATAAAACAAATTAAAATAACGTTTTAATTAAAAAAATCACCATCAGGGCTCTGTCCACAGCAGAGGTACTCGGAGACCTGGCATTCCTGCCAGAACCTTGCATGGCCTCAGAAATGCACGCTGGCAAAAATCTATGCACATTGGTGCACTGAGACGAGCGCACTGGCGCATAGTTACGCACACAGTTTGGCGCCAGACTGCCTTTATAAGGAAGCCCATCACTCAAATTGCTGATTGATCTTTGGCTCCCCAGTACCTTTGTCCGTGTTCCCTTGCTACTGTGATCTCCTGTTACCGATTTGGCTTGTTCTTGGACCTGTCTTCTCTGCCTGACTCCTGATCTGACCCTGGCTTGGCTAACGGATATTCTCACCTGCTCTCCTGATCTGACCTCGGCTTGACTAATAGATATTCTCACCTGCTCTCCTGATCTGACCTCAGCTTGACTAATAGATATTCTCACCTGCTCTCCTGATCTGACCTCGGCTTGGATAATAGATATTCTCACCTGCTCTCCTGATCTGACCTCGGCTTGGCTAATAGATATTCTCACCTACTCTCCTGATCTGACCTCGGTTTGGCTAATAGATATTCTCACCTGCTCTCCTGATCTGACCTCGGCTTGGATAATAGATATTCTCACCTGCTCTCCTGATCTGACCTCGGCTTGGCTAATAGATATTCTCACCTGCTCTCCTGATCTGACCTCGGTTTGGCTAATAGATATTCTCACCTGCTCTCCTGATCTGACCTCGGTTTGGCTAATAGATATTCTCACCTGCTCTCCTGATCTGACCTCGGCTTGACTAACAGATATTCTCACTTGCTCTCCTGTGTATGACCCCGGCTATCCTATTGACTATGTCTGCTCCAATATCCACCTGGCATCTGACTTTGGCTTTGAGCTGACTACTCTGTGGTCCTCTGCTACCCTGAAGGGCTGCATACCTCTCACAGGTGCCACCTGTGTGCCGACACCATTCCAGTACATCAGCTGTGCTCCTGGGTGTACCTCTGACAAGCACTCCTACAGGCGACCCATGCTACTTTGGGCTTGACTCCTTCTGTCCCATATCCAGGGGAGTTTGGAACTTAGCTGCAAGGGAAGCCCTCTCTCCATTGGCCTCTAACACCAGGTACGTGATAATCACAATGTACATTATTGCCCTTATTTAGGTAATACTAAGGGCAGTAAACATTTAGATTTTCATTCAGTGTAGATCAGTTAACAAATGATTCCTGCCTTTTGCCATGGATTCTTCATTTCTTTAAAAAGGAAGTATAGGTATTTAAAGAAAAAAAACAACACTAAACAGTCACACTCACCTATGTAGATGCAGCATCAATCCAATGCTGCAGCTATCCTCCACCAGCTCTACACCAAGAACTGATTGACCAAAGACCACTGATCGCTCAGTTCTCAGGTCCACTCTGAGCACAGAGCGGTGACTGTCAATCACTGCACTCTGCTCTACCCCTCCAGTGCTCACTGGAGCATTGGGCTGTGGAAGGGGTGGGCGCAGCTGGCTCAGGCTCCCAACTGTACATTGAGAGGCTGAGCCAGCTACCAGTCAGGAATCTGGGTGGACCCCAACATTATTGCTGGGATCCCTGCACCAGCTCTGTGACATCAGCTGAGTTTAGCACTCTGTCAGCTGAATCTGGGTCACAGAAGTGCAGAACTAAGTGCACTCCTATGACTCACAGAAGAGCTTTGGCCATACTTCTCCTTTAAGAAGAACGTTAGAGGCAGGGTGTTTTTTTTCTAGCATGTACATTTTTATTTTGTAAGGCAGTTTGGCAAAAGAAATGAACTTACAGTCTTTAACTGATTTCCGTCCGGCCTATTGTCATATGACATCTTTCCATTCTTGCCATTCTTGCGTGCCCCCAGCACAGTGATCGGTGGTGGGCTGTGTCCCTCGGACACAGCGCATCACCAATCAGGGTAAAGAGCCAATGACATTGGCTCTTTACCATGTGATCATATGTAAACAAGTGCCAGTTATTGGCAATTCCTTTTCTCAGCGCTGTCACTTTCTGAGGAAAGGAAAGCTGATAACCAGCTTTTCTGTGACAGGGGACATTTACAGTGATAATCAGGGCACTGATCATCAGTGTCCTGATGATCAATGCAGCTCCATCAGTGCAGCATCTCAGTGCCCATCAGTGCAGCATATCTGTGCCCATCAGTGCCACCTTATCAATGCAGCCTCATCAGTGCAGCCTTATCAGCGCCTCTTCATCAGTGCCAATCAGTGCAGCTTATCAGTGCAGTCTCATCAGTGCCCATCGGAGCAGTCTCATTAGTGCCCATTGGAGCAGCCTCATCAGTGCCCATTAGTACAGCCTCATCAGTGCAGCCTATCAGTACCTATCAGCGCAGCCTCATCAGTGCACATCGGTGAAGAAGAAAAATTACTTATTTGCAACATTGTATAACAGAAACAAAGAAAAAGGGTTGTTTTTTTTTCAAACGTTTTGGTCTTTTTTCATTTGTTTGGCAAAAAATAAAAACCCCAGTGATAAAAAACTTCACTTGGGTACAGTGTTGCAATTGTCATTCAAATTGCAAAAGCACAAAAAGCTGAAAATTGGCTTAGGCAGGAAAGGGGTGAAAGTGCCCAGTATTGAAGTGGTTAAAGTACATGCATAAATATTTCAAACTTTGGACATGTATGATTCATTACAATGCAGTATGAAAGTATGAGTTCCTGAAAAGTAGAACTGCTCAATAATTCTTTTGTCCTGTTTAGAGAATCCTAAACAGAAGATAAAGAACATAACAACCACTAGCTATAAATCATAAGTTGACTAATGTGAACTTGAAGGTTATAGCACCAATTGGATCTGCATTTTATTGTACATACACTTTGAGTCCAGGTCAACCAATACTCATAATATAAGTGATGGTTAGAGCACATCTAAACCAACCCAATATTGGCCATAATGTACTGTACAGCGTATCATAAAAAGGTCATGACATCCCATAAGTGGTCAATTGTACTCCTTCATGAGATAATTCAACCAGGTTTTCAAACACATTTTGACCTCACTAGTTTGCGTTTAGATATGAGCATACAGTAAACCTGGGGTGCAGGGGTCTTTGGTCTTTGGGACCAGCCAATTGGACAGTATGGTCCAATCTAATCTGCTTTCAGGTTTTATTGCCAAAGCTTAATTGAAAAAGCTGAAGTTAGAAGCTGATTAGCTGCCATGAACAGCTGTACCATATTCTGAGTGCTCCAGTTTTAAGAAATCTCCCCTACTGTCTTTTTCACATCAACTATTGAAAACATTTTTTTTTTTTAGAAAAACAGGCCAAACTGAATACAGAATATTGTTATAATTGGTCTATTGGCTCCTCCATTTTCTAGCAAATCTTTTAAGGAAATTACTTAGCTAGTTTAGCAATGAAATGAATCTTGACTGAGTGCAAACAGAAGCAATATTTGCTAGCCATATTATGTTTTGACGTGTAGTGCACAAGCAGTTCTTAATAAACTTTGGTGTGAAAATGGAAACAAATTGCCACACAGATAAGTCAAATTATTTTTATCTTCTGCAATCCTTGCTTCAAATTACCATTTGCTTTAAAAAAAATTCCTGTTTACGTTAGTGTGGAAAGAGCAAACAATCAATCAGCCATGCTGCAGGTGTCAATGCTAGCGGTTTATGTAATTACGGATGGATATCGGCTAATCCCTGTAGCACTCTCACTGTCACTCAACCAACAAGTAACCCTATCTATTTTGATTATCAGCAGCACATATCCATTAGCTGTCAGTGACAGAGCAAGAGTGACCCAAGGGGTCACAAGGAGATACAGCAATACCAGATGGTAAACCACTATGGGATGTAGACCGCAGAAAAATATTACTGTTACCTATGTACATACTGTATATGTACAGTTAACAATGACACAAATCGAATGGCGTGTGTGATTACAGTATGTTACATTTTATTTAATCTGGATGCTCTTATATTTAAATAGTATATCAACTAATGGTTGTCACAGTTAACCTTTGGATGCCTACAGGGAAGGCAGGAGGGTGTTCCACTGTAAACCCATCTGGTTCTCCAGGAGTTTAGTGCATCTGGTCCCATATGTCCACTGCAGGCCACAATTCCCTGGCATCGTTCCTTGCTACTTGAATGTTCATATGTCACAGTTTGCTGGCTCACAATGCCTGATGTGCCCCAACAGGATTAATTAGCTTGGTAGTAAAAATATTTACAATATGTTTGGATGATATTTACTGTTTTTAAATTTCTTTAATAAGAAATGTATTGAAATAGCATTTGGCATTGCTTGCATTTCTGGAGCAATCATGTCAGATATTTTAAGGTTTTGACTTTGATTTTTAAAATGTTTTTGCCAAGATTTATTTTTAGAAGAGTCAAGAAAAGATTTGTGAAAGATCGAGGTTAATAAAATCAATTGTATACATTTTTTTATTACAAATATGTTTTTCCGTGAGGACTTAAGTTCTCTGTGCCCAGAGAAAATCGTGAACAGCTGTTGGCTGAAGCATTGTGATACTCAATGCAAGAGCAGACAGCATTTATTTATTATAGTGTTTTAAGGAAGGAGTGTCTCACGCTGTCTTTGCTGCCCATAGTAAGCAATTAGATCATACTATTCATAAGCCTTTATGGTATAAGCTATTATGGTAAAATCTGTGATATAATATGCTTAAAAAGTTAAATTTGAGGCAAACTAAATGCACTGCTAAAAGTGAAAGGTCAACAAATGTTGTTTACTAATTCCTGAGATTGGGGCAATCAAGCCAGGTGCCTAACCTAATTTTTTTTCTACTTTAGTAGGCAATATAGTTTAGTTAGGGACCCACCCTGGCCTGCTCATTCAGCAACAAATTATGACATCATTCATCTGTTCTCGTCTAATGTCAGCAATCTCTAAGTGTTAAAAGAACACTAAAGTGATTGTGATAGATCCTGATTGGTTTACAGTGCTACCACTCCCTTTCCCAGACTGATTCCTAAAAAATAACACAGGGATCTATAATAAAGACAGAGACTAGGTGCTTATACTAGCTGTATTTAAAATGAAGTTTAGCATTGTTAATTAATACATAAGCAGATGGAATTATTTATATTTGCTTGTTCAGCTTTAAAATATCGAAAGAAATGCCAGACAAAAATTGTACTGCCAAACTGGCAGACATTTTAGGCACAGTGAGAGACCAAACTATCATGTTAAAAAGTAATGATTTTATTAGACATTAAAATCATCATAAACAAAATTAAACAAGATGTCCAGGACCCCCTAACAAGGAGGAGAATAGTTCCAGGCATTGCCCTTTACATCTTTAAAATATCAATTGTCAAGAAGAACGTGTTGGGTAACTGTAGGCAGCACAGACAGTGCTAATTTAACACACACAACTCAGCTTTATTCAATGAAAAGGTGAATGAGAAAAACATTCTGTGTAAAATGCCATCTCTGTACCTATCAATAATCTACCATGTACAGGTCTGTGTTCTCATCAAAAATAACTTGGGGCTAGATACTGAACAGTTCACATTTTTATGTTCTGTAGTAATTATATATTTTTATATTTCAGACTCTTTACTAGTTTTCTTTAGGTAGAAAATTTTCTTACAGAACCAAACAATCAGGCACAATACCTTACAAAATTGCACCTGACACTGTTGGAGGTAAATGTCAACAAGACCTGTGCTCCTGCTTAATCACAGATCACTTTGTCATATCAACATTCGTTGATCTGTGCTAGCTATTGGAAGTCTAGGTGATATAAAAAGTTCCAGACAAAATGTAGGGTCAGAAAACCCCCAGGAGCCCAACTAGGTCAATTAAACATAATAAGCAAGTGGCTGAGTAGAATGAAGAAGGTAGAAGGAAAAGGAACCAGTGAGGAGCTACTAGTTAGAGGGAATAATAGGATTTAAGATAGAAAAAGAAAGAAGTGGAGCAATAAGGACCTCAAATCCCAAATCACAGGTGTCCGAGTAGTATTGTATCCATGAATCCCTTGGAGTTTTTTTTTTAATTTTTTCACTTTTTTTGGTTATTTAGGGAATTCCCTATCAAATTTTGTAGAGTAAAATGGTTTCTGTTAGTTTCAGTAAATTAATTTTGGTCATTGTATAAATAAGTAAAGATATTGCCGGAAACACGATCACATCTTCATAAACAGTCTTTATTAGTACAACATGGACATGATATGATCCATTAAACTGATGCATTTCTGCATGTCATACCATACTTCGATATGCTTTGAGGAAGGCTTTGGACAAAACGCGTCAGCTTTATGGTTCATATTATGTCTGTGTTGTTATAATAAAGACTGTTCATGAAGAAGTGATCGTGTTATGTTTACATATTCTTCAGTGAGAGTTCCAGTGAGCGTTCCAGCCTGAGCACCAGTCCTCCTCTCACATTTTACCAATATAGCAGTAGAGCTTGGGTGAGTTGTTTGGATTGCACTGTATAAATAAGGTTGAAGATCTGAATTCAAAAGCAACCTAAATTGGGACATCTGTCTGGCCACAGCCCCTGAATGGCAAGACAAATAATGTTGTGGCTAAGGGTCATGTGGCCTCTTTAAGTTTGGTCAGTATATAGGAGGCAATCTGATTGTATCAGATGATCTCCAATGGTGGAGTTTGTGTTCTTCTGATTGTAGCAGAATATCTCCAATGGTAGGTGTTTGTGTCCTTTTTTTAAAGTAGTATTGACTACAAACTTCCTCTCCTGTTAAGAATCTCCAGTACATAATAGGATTTTATGCTCCCAGAAATGGAAGGATTGTGGCCACGTTGAAACTCAGTGCCTTTCTAGCTCTATACCTGACCCACACTGAAAGCGAATACTAAAGCATAGCACACAAGATGAGGGGGTCGCAGCCTATTTGGGAACCATATCTAGGATTCTATTGCCAATGGGGAACATGACAGAGCTTCCATATGAACCCATTGGGGTTGAGGTCCCCTGGTAGTGGTCTGTGCAAGTTGTGCTATTTGTGCAACATGGTTGTAGGCAAGTAAATTAGGAACTCAGGGCCTCGGGAGTAAATAGTTTTTTTTTAAATGCATGGTCTATGATTGCCCAACAGAGAGAATATTTTTTTTTGCTTTGAATTACTATCTGGGTACTGAAATAGGAAGTGTCCTAAAAAGATTAATCTGGCCAATATTAATCTGGCCAAGACATTCATTTGGACCACCACTAGGTGAGAGATGTGGACCACCTCTTGAGGTGTGCCAATATGTTTGAAAAGGGGGGAAGTAGTTGCACTGTAATAGTGTCTGGTTTGAAGAAGATTAACTGTATAGTATAGATATAAAGGATCATTGGAAGTCAACATTTTTATTAAGTATAGTGAAGGTTTTAGCTTTTAAATTAATGTTATTAACTGTCTGTTATGTATGAGCTTGTTTGGTCAATGTGTAATAATTGTTATTAAAAGGCATATATTTGCATAATTAAAGCTTTTATTAGAATTTAAGATTGCAATTGATTAAAATAATCAGTCTATAGTTGGCCACATTAGTAGGGTCTTTGCCTAGTTTAGGTAAAACACTGACAAATGCTTTATTGTGTGCATTATAGAGGATATTACTTGCCTTAAGGTAAATGAACAGGGCTGCACGATGCAGATCTGGGTATTTTTTTAAAGTAACCATTGTAATAATATATTTTTAGTTACAATTAAATTCTAGCATAGTAATTTTACTTTTATTTTGCAAACAGGTATAGAAATGACAGCAGGGGAGTTTACAGGGTAGACGTCTAAGTTTTTCTTGGTTTATTTTTTATTATCTCTGGATATCATAGACCGGCACATCTGGAATAGGCTGTTGTAGGACAACTCCAGTTAATTTTCCCACAGTGTTTGCCATTTTCCTTACTGGTGTGCACCTTTATATCAGACTAGCAATCTTTCTTCAAATTAAAGGTCAAAGTCTGATACTTCAAACTCTCCTTGCTCAACCCTAGACCAGTCTTTGACCAATTGTTGAACTTCAAATAATTGTTTCCATTCTTGAATCAGGAAGCCAAAGTGTTTTTTTGGGCACTATTGCCCATAGGTCTTTGGGCCCCCAGAGAGTCTGCCCCTAACAAAACATGGAATGTACGATACGGTTGTATTTTTAGACTACTTCAGCTAAATAATGGATCCATTTCCTTTCTTCATAAACTAATCCTCTCAGTAGTTGTATCAGGGTACGATTGAACCTCTGACATGCCCCATTGCCTCATGGGTGGTGCAGAGTCATGAGTGACTTCCTAATATGAGTGGCACCATCTTTGGAAGAACTTGCTTTCAAACCAGAGGCCCTGGTCCGAATGTATTTTCTGCAGACAGCCATAAGGGAGACAGAAGTGATTGCAGTTTGGTTGCAAGTCAGCACTACCACCGCAAACTTGGTAAAGTTGTGAATAGAACATGATGGTTTCTATCTTCTGACAATAGGTGTAAGAAAGTTGATGGTAGGTACTTGTAATGGGGCAGACATAGGCCAAGTCAGAGCTGGAATTCCAGCCTCTGCACCGTTTGACACTGAACAGATCCCACAGTGTCAGTGGACTTGTTCAACTAGCTGGAACTGACCCCCACACATGGCTTCTCCCTTGAACCAAGTGAACATTTTGTAGACATCCCAGCGTTCTTTTTGCATGTGGACTCTCTCTGTCACAGGCCCTTGACAGAATGGCCTACTAAGTCACTGACGAGTCATGAGGAAACATTATTCTGTGGTACAGTATATTATCCCTTACAATGAGAGGGGACCACCCACTTAGCAGTTTCTTGGTTTCTGGTAGTAGCTTTGATCTTTCTCTAGGCCATCATTGTAACCATATTGCCTCTATTAGGGGGCCAACCACTGGATCCTCTTTCTGTGTCTCTGCTCATTTGTACTTATCAGTGCATGGATGAGGCTTACTTGAGGCCTAATCTTAGGCTGTCCTTCTGTCAAGAGATTTACATTTCTTCAGCTTCTTCATCCACATTTTTGGTTCTTGGATGGGAAGTCATTTGTTTTACTCTTTGCAGTGGGGTGTTCAAGGCTAGCGGCTGTTACTGAGTATGGTTGGGCAATCTCTCAGGAGATGCCCAATTCGATAGCCCAAGAACTGGGATGGTGACCTTGTTCTCCTTGGCCAGCTCCAATGCAATGTTTGCCTTCTCTTCTTTCTTGTCTTTCTTGTTCCTTAGAGAAGTATTCCTGTCTGTGCCTAAATGTGGATAACTCTGTCTGGAACTGAGCCATGCCTTATATCAGGTGGACAACACCTCTGGAGCCTTCTGTTCAGTTGCAGGTGCCACCTACGAGTGCATCCAAGCCTGCACACGTCTGTTCCTGATATACTATGGCTACATCTAAAAGTTTGTGGAACTTCAAATTGAGGATATTTGTACCTTTCTTTTGCATGATTTCATGGACCTTGTTGGACAGCAGTGTGTCTACAAAATGTTTCTTCAGTCATCTGTCTGCATCGCCCCAGCTGAGCTGTGGTACTCCACCCCTTTCCATACAGCATGTCTCTGATTTTATATCTTGCAGCTTCAGTGCATTTTGCAGAATGGATTCTCCCACTCTTTGATTTCTGCTGATGAAGTTTTCTCTAAGGTCTTCTTGCAGGATTAACCGTCTAGTTTTCCCTTGTAGAGTTCCATATATTTGAACCAGGCTCTGCAATCTTCTGGTCCATTCACCTGGCTTTGTGTACTGGAGTATTTGCTGTGACAGGAATCCTGCTAGAAATAAGAAAGAGAAGGTCATTATTGCAGGAACAATAGGATGCGTGATTTTCTTCAAAGTAGTTTAAATTATTGTTATTGTCTGACAAGGCCGAACCTGTAACAGCATTAGGTAATAAGGAGACAGGAAGTAACTGTAACTTGCAGTTTACTAACTTTGGATTTAACAGTTTATTTATGTTCATTTTCCCATGTCTGTTGTCTTTTCTTTAGAGAGGTTCATATTTTAGAGACCTAGTTTATTCCAATAGCATTAAATATATAAAGTATCCTTTCCAAGTTTACGTTTTCCCCATTTTCAGCCTTCTTTCAACACACTTTTTATGTTGCATTGCCTGTCAGATCACACTATTGTTTCATCTAAAGATAATTAGCAGTTAAGACATGTACGTGTGGGATTGCATATTAATTACTGTGTCATATGCCTTGTTGCAGAAAATTAGTAATTTTATCTGTTATCCTTGTTATCTACCAAAAAGATTAAAGCCACTATAAAGCTCTTTCACGTGTGTTCCCTTAGGTGATATTCACATTGCTTTTCAACAAGGACATCATATTGCACTGTTTGTTAATGAAATATAATCCAATTAAATAAAGTGTGTTGTCATATAAAGCATATAATGAGTTGAGTCTGGTAAACTTGAGTGGATATATTCCAAAAAATCAAATTTCACAAAAACCACAAACATCAAGCTGCTTCCTTATGTATCCTCCGTAGTCCATACATGCAGGTTGTAGCTTACATGGGATAGAGAAGGTTGCACAAGGTCCAGTCAATGAATTTTACCTTTTCCAGCTGTTGTAGACAGTTTTTTTCTTGTAACTATTGAGCTCCTCTTTAGCAGCTAAAGTATAGGTATTACTAGGAGTGGATATCTTTAAAACGTAAATTGGGACTTCCGGTTCCGGCGCCGGATGCTGTAAACGCGGGACCCGCGGCTCCCGGGATCCCGGCTATACAAATCCCGCTATCTGCCTCCGGGTCCCCGCTCTACAGCCCTCGGGTGTCCCTTACCTTCTGGCAGTGGCCCCAGCATGGAGCGGTACCTTCTGCCGGCGCAGTCCAGCCACGAGTCGGCGGCTAGAGCGGAGGGGTGCGGCTCTCCCCCTCCTGCAGCCAAGATGGCCGACGATGCCTGTCACGCTATGGACACAGGCAAGGAGCGACATCACACTGTGGGAGCAGGTATAATGGAATCTCCCTCCAACCTCCTCACTGCCTCTCCACTCCCTTTAGGCACTGACTGCCTCAATGAGCAGTATAATATGATAGCACAGGCAGTGTCCTCTATATTGCTCCCTAATATCACTCAGGCTGTAGATAGAGCTGTCACAATGGGCATGGAACAGCTGAGAAAGGATTTATGTGATCATTCTAAACGATTGACTGAGGCTGAGCAGCGTTTATCTGATTTAGAAGATGAAGTCCATTCCATGCAAGCGGGTACATCACAATCCAATAGTATACAGCAAAGTATTTTGGATAAAATCGAAGATTTGGAAAATCGATCACGTAGGAATAACCTACGCATTGTAGGTCTTCCAGAATCTTTTAATACTGGATCTCTCCCCGATTTATGCTCAACACGGATCCCGGCGGCATTAGGCCTATCCTCCTCCTGCCAGGTCGAGAGAGCTCACCGCCTGGGGCCCCCGTCTACCGAGCGCCGAACGCCTCGCTCAGTGATTGTCCGCTATCTCAATTATGCTGACCGCGTGGCGATTCTCACCTCTTTCCGTAACTCACGCTCTTTGCAGATTGAGGGTCACAAATTACTGCTATTTGCGGACTACTCGCAGGAAGTGTCGCGTAAACGGAAAGCATTCCAACAAGTATGTGGCACTCTTTATCAGAAAGGAATAAAGTTCACATTGGCGTATCCGGCCACGTTACGGTTCACTGCACCATCGGGGGTCTCTAAATCTTTTGTCCATCCTGAAGAAGCCCACCAATATATCCGAGATCACCTAGCCGAAGGGGATCCGGCATCACAGCCAGCGGGTAGAAATTTTGGGCCCAGAGATCAACGCAGTCCCCGCAAAGACCCACCTAAACGTCAACGCATCATTCCATCGTCCTCTAAAGCTCGTCCGCCTTGAAGGTCTAGGAGGCCATTGGTCTCTACATTAAAGCTTCAAGCTTTTCTCTTGATTCGATTGGCTCTGATGAAAGAGCTTTCTATTGGTATTCTTATTTTTGAATGGTATTTTTTTTTTTTTTTTTTGGATACTGACTGACAGCTCACACGTTCTACAGTCTGAGTCTGTTCGATTGTTCAGCGCTAGATGTTCTATGTATTATTTGTTTGGCACAAGGCCTTTGCATTGTCGCCTACTTCAATGTCATGTTTTATTTACATATATGCCTGAATTTTACTTCTTCCTGCCTGCATTTGCCTTGCTCCATACATCAGCGGTGCTGCGGGGGAGGGGTGCTGGAGCCGCTGTCTCGGGAGTTCATTTGAGGGATGCCCTCACGTATCCTTAGCAATTATAACTTGGTCCCTGGGGCAGGTTCCTCTCACTGCTACTCCCGGTCACGCTGATGTTGGTGGATACAGCATGCGGAATGACGTGAAGTCCTTTATACTGTTGTGGTATATTATATATTTGGTATTTTTGTTGGGCTCTGCTAGGGCCCCTGCTCTTGTCTTCGCTTTCTCTCCTCTTTTTTCTCTCCAATTTCACCTTCTTTTCTTTGGAGATCTCCGTCGTCCTCTGAGACCAGATTTACACCACCCACGTCCGCCTAATGAAGCAGCGCTAATTGTTTATACATCTCTAATTGGTAAGTCCCGTATCTTCTTATCACATACCTTATCCCAGCTAGAATGACACGTATTTTTTCCTGGAATGTTAAGGGCCTCAGATCCCCTCACAAGCGCATGGCAGTACTAAGACATTTGCGGCGCTTACGCGCGGATATAGCTCTACTCCAAGAGACTCATCTTACAAAGCCTGACTTTGTTCGTATGCGAAAACTCTGGGTGGGTCACGTCTTCGGCTCCTCCTCCCTTAATAATAAAGCAGGAGTACTTATTCTTATTCACAAGAGACTTAATCCTGAAATGGTCTCTGTGGACGCAGATGCCGAAGGCCGTTTCATAACAGCGCATGTCAAAATAGGACCCCAAGAGTTGGTCCTTGCCAATATATATGCTCCTAACTCCCCGACGAGGCAGGTTTTTCAGGGCCTGTCTTCACGGCTGGCACCCTATATCCACAAGCCGCTTGTCATAGGAGGTGATTTTAATTCTGTTATGCAGGAGCAGGAGGATAAATCGCAGAGTGTTGACCGAGACTCTCGCTCTACTCAGCCTCCCCGTCCAACGCCCACTTTACTTGGCAATTTTGTTGAAGCTATGCAATTTACTGATATATGGCGCTTGACTCACCCAGATGGTAGAGATTATACTTTCTATTCTCCCGTTCACCACTCTTTATCTCGAATCGATTATATTTTTTGCAACCCCACAACGTTGCAACATGTTGTATCATCTACTATACATGACATAGCCATATCGGATCACTCTCCAATTTCTATCATGATAAATTTTTTAGATCCTACACCGCACCCTAGGATATGGCGTTTCCCCTCGTTTTTGGCAAATAATCAGGAGCTTTCCCGGCAGCTACAAGACACCTGGGCAGATTTCCAATCTACTAATGCGGCTCATGTTTCTAATCCAAATTTATTTTGGGATACGGGGAAGGCGGTATTACGCGGTAAAATTATTGCTTTTACGTCCGCATATAAAAAAAGAATTCTGCACCATTTCACGGAGGCTAGTAACCTTCTTAGACTGACTCAGCGCAGGATGACGGACTCAAATACGCAGGACAATAGGACAGCTTGGGCGGACGCTAAGAACCAGTTCAACACTTGGGCGGCAGCACAGGAAACACTTCATCACTCATACCTTGACCTACAGTATCACAGGTTTGGTAACAAACCAGGAAAATTTTTGGCGCGCATGTGTAGGAAGCCTTTTACCCCCACACAATTCACCTCTTTAAAGGATTCTCAGGGGATACTTAAACAATCATCGGAAGAGATTATATCTATTCTGGAAAGTTTTTACGCAAATTTATATGGGCCGGACCCTATAGACCAGGCACGGGCACACTCCTTTCTTGACAGCGTACATCTACCACAAATTGATCCAATAGCACTGCAATCTTTAAATGCCCCGATATCGCAGGCGGATATTTGTTTAGCTATTAGTTCCTTAGCCAATGGTAAAGCTCCAGGCCCGGACGGGTACACTTTTGAATTTTATAAACTTATGAATAAAACTCTCTCTCCTACTCTACAGCTGGTATACCAGTCTATTCAGGAGAGCGGGGTATATCTGCCTTCAGCTTCGCAGGCCCACATTAAATTAATAGCCAAAAAAGGCAAGGACCCCTCGGACCCTGGTTCTTATCGACCGATTTCTCTCCTTAATCTAGATGCAAAGATTCTCTCCAAAATAGTGGCCAATCGTTTGGCCACCATTTTGCCCACCCTTATTCATCCTTCTCAAGCTGGCTTTATAAAGGGGCGCTCGGCCACCTCAAATATTCGCAAAGTGCTCACAGTTTTACATCAGGCTAAACATAACCCATTACAGGATCTAGCGATTGTTTCCCTCGACGCTGAAAAAGCGTTTGACAATGTAAGTTTTCAATGGCTTTATTCGGTCCTCACTAAATTTGGCTTTTCCGGACCGTTCACGCGTTTAATTCAGGCTATGTATTCTGCCCCGACGGCGCAAGTAGTGGCGGCGGGGAAAATATCCAATCCCATTCCATTACATAAGGGTACAAGACAAGGCTGCCCATTGTCCCCCCTGCTTTTCAACTTAGCTTTAGAACCCTTAGCCCGCTTCCTGCTGTTTCAATCACGACTCCATGGCATTCAAATTGCCCAACAGGATCTTCGTCTAGCTTTATTTGCGGACGACATACTAATATTCACCTCCAACCCGACTCTAGACTTACCGTACATTCAATCCGTTTTTGCAGATTTTCGATGCTGCTCGGGCCTCCGTATTAATTTTGCGAAAAGTGAGGTTCTGCCGTTGTATCACGCTCGACTCCCTGAGTGGGCTGGCGACTCACTCTTTAAAATTAATACGAACCATATCACTTATCTAGGTATTAAAATTGGGAAATTGGCCTCGTCCCTTTATTCTCTGAACTATTCACCAGTAATTCAAAAAATTTTAGGGGAATTGGAAATGTGGAAAGAACTGCCATTATCACTTACAGTTGCAAGAAAAAGTATGTGAACCCTTTGGGATTACGTGGAGTTTTGCATGAATTGGGCATCAAATGTGCTCTGAACGTCATCTAAGTCACAACAATAGAAGAACACAGTCTGCTGAACATAATACTACACAATCATTAGATGTTGCCATGGTTTAATTGCACATAACATGTAAACATTCACAGTGCAGGGAGGAAAAAGTATGTGAGGCCCTAGCTTAAAGACTTCTCCCAGAGCTAATTGGAGACAGGAGTGAGCCAACCTTGACTCCAATCAGTGTGATATTGGATGTGTTGCTGACAGCTGTCCTGCCTTTAAAAAACACACACCTGTTTTGGGTTTACTGGTTTCAATAAGCACTGTCTGATGTGAACTATGCCTCGCAGAAAAGAGCTCTCAGAAGACCTACGATCAAGAATTGATGACTTGCATGAAGCTGGAAAGGGTTACAAAAGTATCTCCAAAAGCCTTGATGTTCATGTGTCCATGGTAAGACAGACTATTTACAAATGGAGAAAGTTTAGCACTGTTGCTACTCTCCCTAGGCGTCATCGTCCTGTAAAAATGACTGCAAGAGCACAGCGCAGAATGCTGCATGAGATAAAGAAGAATCCCAGAGTGTCAGCTAAAGACCTACAGAAATCTCTGGCACATGCTAACATTTTTGTTGACACATCTACAATAAGGAAAACATTAAACAAGAATGGAGTACATGGGAGGACACCACGGAGGAAGCCATTGCTGTCCAAAAAGAATATTGCAGCACGTTTGAAGTTTGCAAAAGAGCAGCTGGATGTTCCACAGCACTACTGGCAAAATATACTGTGGACAGATGAAACCAAGATTGAGTTGTTTGGGAAGAACACACAACACTATGTGTGGAGAAAAAAAGGCACAGCACACCAACATCAAAACCTCATCCTCACTGTAAAACATGGCGGAGGGAGCATCATGGTTTGGGGTTGCTTTGTTGCCTCAGGGCCTGGACGGATTGTTGTCATTGATGGGAAAATGAATTCCAGAGTTTATCGAGACATTTTGCAGGAAAACGTACGAGCATCTGTCCGCCAACTGAAGCTCCGCAGAGGATGGGTGATGCAACAGGACAACGACCCAAAGCATACAAGTAATTCAACAAGACAATGGCTGCAACAGCACAGAATACGCCTTCTGGAGTGGCCTAGTCAGAGTCCTGACCTCAACCCGATTGAAATGCTGTGGCATGACCTTAAAAGAGCGATTCACACCAGACATCCCAAGAATATTGCTACACTGAAACAGTTTTGTGAAGAGGAGTGGTCCAAAATTACTCCAGATCATTGTGCAGGTCTGATCTGCAACTACAGGAAATGTTTGGTTGAGGTTATTGCTGCCAAAGGAGGGTCAACCAGTTATTAAGTCCAAAGGTTCACATACTTTTTCCTCCCTGCACTGTGAATGTTTACATGTTATGTGCAATTAAACCATGGCAACATCTAATATTTGTGTAGTATTATGTTCAGCAGACTGTGTTCTTCTATTGTTGTGACTTAGATGACGTTCAGAGCACATTTTATGCCCAATTCATGCAAAACTCCACGTAATCCCAAGGGGTTCACATACTTTTTCTTGCAACTGTATGGGTAGAGTCCATCTCTTCAAGATGACGAGTTTTCCGAAGCTTCTGTATCCTCTTCAAACTATTCCTCTCCTGCTCAAACATACGGATATAGTCAGGCTGAATAAAGCGATTTCTAGTTTCTTATGGAGGGGGCGCCGTCCGCGAATAGCTATACATAAGTTGTTTCTTCCTAGATGTGAGGGCGGTCTGGGCCTTCCTAACATTAGGCTTTACAATCTATCTTGTATTTTACGGGTGTGTGTAGATTGGATCTCCCGTTCGTCCGTGTTTTCTAATTACCGACTCGAATCTGCCATGGTGAGCCCATATGATCTGTCGGCCCTCCTACATTCTAATTCTGCCTCACTTCCTCCACATCTTCAACACAATCCACTCATACGGGACACCCTCTTCACATGGAGGGAGGTCAGACGTAGACTAGGAGTTTCTCCCTGGCTGTCTCGATATCTTCCTATCCATCACAATCCTTCCTTTTCTATCTCTCAACAGTATGCAGCTTATGAAAAGTGGTATGACCAGGGTCTTAGATTTGTAAGTCAGTTGTATGACTCAGCATCAGGATCCCCCCTTCCGTTCCAACAAATTCTCAGCGCGTTTGACTTACCTTCCCATCATTTTTTGTATATTTTGCAAGTTAGGAATTATGTGAATTCCATAGTACAAAATAAGTCTTCTCGCTTTTGTTCTACTATGATAGAAGTCCTTGTAAGGAATCAAAAATACAACATATCCAATATCTATGGTCAACTATCTATGCACTATGCAAAACCGCTGGATTCTTATACTTCCATCAAAACGTGGATACGAGACTTTGACAATGCCTTCACCGCGGAGCAATTGCTCACAGGTTTCAATACTACCTGTGCGTTCAATACGAACGAATTTTGGAGGGAGCAGCAATTCAAAATTATGCACCATGCATATATGCCTTGCCTGTACTCCCGAGCAGACTCATTGATCTCTACATGCCCGCTCTGTGGTTCATATAAACCGTCACTTCATCACAGATTCTGGAATTGTCCACGGGTCTGTATCTTTTGGAACCAACTTTTGAACTTTGTGCTTTTCGTCACTACTCTCCAGTTACCTAGGGACCCGCTGCTTCTTCTCTTTGGCAATCTGGAAATATCAGTGTCTGCTGCCTCACACTGCAATCTTGCTTTGTTCAGAGCAACCAAACCTTGGCTATCCATTTGCTTGATGGCGGCGAGAAGGTCTATTTTGAAAAAATGGGTCTCCAACTGTCCACCTACCATCTCAGACGTCAAATTGGAACTCAACTTTCTACTTCGATTGGATCGGCTTGGTCTGCATATAGCTCCTTCTTCAACAGGAGTGGAAAAGTTCAACCGCAAGTGGGGTCAATATGTTTCAAAAGCTCTCCCAAGTCCTGAGCCCCAGCACCCTTCTCATGGTTCTCTAAGCTAGATTTAAGCTAGCTTCCAGGGTATTCCTGATGCATGGTGTTTCTATTGTTCAAGGGGTCAAATGATTGTAACATTATAAATGCTGTGTATCTCTCAGAAATCTCTTTTGTTCTCGCTTTGCTCCACTCCCACTTCGCCAATCTGGCTTTTTAATCTCTCTCTCATTTTCCTGGCGGACCTATATGAAGTGGTCCCCTACTAGCACTTCTTTATACATACTGATGCGCTGCTTCTCACTATACTTTAATATCTCATTATACTTTACTATCTTATTACTTTATCAATCTATTACTTTTTTATCCTAATCTCTTTATCCTGGCTTGTTTTCATGGTCCTCTGGCCTCAGACTTTTGGTACATAACTTCTTGTACTCCAGTTCTCCTTTTTTTTTCTTTCCCTTTTGGCATATTCTTTATATGCTGGCTTTTCCAACTCCCTGGTCTTATGTCCCTACTGCTTTATCTCTATCCTATATTTTTACTGTCTTTTTCCTTTTTTTAATCTCATGCACGATGACCTCCCTATCGGTCGATATGACAAATGGTTAACATCGCTCAAGTCGCTTATTCTTTTGCTTTACGTACGTTTATATATATATATGTGATTTTTCGAAATCCTGCATACTTTAACTTCAAGCCCCTGTACCCTGACATATTACATGTGCTATATTTTCCCATAGATACTCTTCATTCCAAACTTCTCCATTCCCTCTCGGATTCTTTCGGGGCTTCTGTAATATGTTTATGAGTAAATTGTTATCCTGGAATTTATTCATCTGTTTTGGCATGTTGCCACGCTATGAATACTGAAAAACCTCATCGTTGGTTATTTTGTGTGTACAATAAAACCCAATAAAGCTTCTTTTAAAAAAAAAAAAAAAAACGTAAATTGGATGTATACATCACAACAATGCATCTCCTCTAGTCCACTGGCAGTATAGTTATGCTCAGATCTACGAATGAGGTGAACTTGCTAGGGTTCAGTTCAGCCTGGGTTCAGTTCAACCCAGGATCGGCAAAGATGACTGAAGTTTGACAAAAGATTTTCAGAACACTGCAGGGAAGATTTGCTAAAACCGGTGCACACAAAATCTGGTGCAGCTATGCTTAGTGATCAATCAGCTTCTAGGTTTTATTGTCAAAGATTAATTGAACAAGCTTAGAATAGTTGATTGTTGATTACTATGCACAACTGCAGCAGATTTTGTGTGCACCGGTTTTAGTAAATCTCTCCCTGTGGGTTAGCTAAAAAAGTACAACAGTGATAATCTGCTTTTAGACCAAACTTGTGACGTATGCGGTGTCAGAGCCTGGCCACCTTCACCAACTTATGATAAATGGCTGGTCAAACTCACACCACGCTGTCACTGATATGTGACAATGCCACTCAGCCTCAGTCTGCACAAAAGATGTTCCAACTCACAGGACTACAATCTAAGTGTCAGCAGACTGAGAGTGATTGTCACTGGGTTTAAACTTATCACACTGCCACCAGGTAGGGTTTGGCCTATCAATGATTCACAATACATAAATGACCTTTAACAAACATCTGTAATACATATTGTCACCACAAACAGGTATACCCAGAGATTTACCATATAGTATGGCTCTTCAAAGAGACAGGGTTTTTATAATTTCTGCATTAGTGCATTAGAGACAATTTTCACAATTTTATTTAATATTAGGAAAGGTAAAACAGTGCAAACAAAATATTGTCATACAAAGGGTTCCATAAATGAACAAAGAGACACTACAACTGGGTAAGAATCTTTAACAACGCCTGGTTCTGTGCATTCAGCAGAGTCCAATCAACAAGCATAAGATGGATCAGTGGCTCTTTTGGCTGATGTTTCTTGTTTTGATGGTAAAAAGAGAGCAACAAACTGCTGATGCAGTTCCTCCTTTCTTGTCCATGAGGAGGGTGTTGACCAGCGGCGGACTGACCATTTGGAAACTCGGGCACTACCCGAGGGCCCGGGGTCAGTAGGGGGCCCCATGAGATGCCCCTGGTACGTTTTTCATAGGCTTTTTTGAGTTTGGGCAAGGACACAGGGGCCCCATGATCCTCTATTGCCTGGGGACCCCATGAGTTGTCAGTCCGCCCCTGGTGTTGTCAAAAATGATCTGACCAATCAAGAGGTCTGAAAAGTGGCCAATGGGATGTTACAAGTTTATGACCATACAGCTGCCCTCTCACAGACACAGTTTTCTATAGGTATTAATATATTTAAATGCCTACAATTTACAGTCTTATAACTTGTATATTATTCTCCAGCATGAAATTACCTTTTAAATTAATCCAAATATGATTGGTATCGGATGGCTATTTCAGCTAGGAGAGATATGCCCAATTTGCCTCCAGTACCTTCTAGTATAGTGGAGATTGGGCTTACAATGCTGCTAATTGGTTGATATAGGTAAATATGCAATATTCCTGGCTGTACTGTTATCTCAGGAGTTATGAAATAAACTGAGGTTTTGATTCTATCAGAAAAGATAGACAGCAATGTATATTTGCCTATTCCAGCCAAGCTACTTACAGATGGATGAAAATTTGATGCTGTTAGAAAGAGGGATGCCTGTTAAGCTTCTAGTTACTCAAGCCTGATAGCTTGATATGTAGGGATACAGACGCCGCTCAACCAGCCTAAGGAGTCTGAATAGGTGTACAGGATGGCCTCAGCTGTCACTCCACCCATGCCATCTGACGCATTTTGCCCCACCCACCAGTGCTTCTGGTGGCACACTGGGATGCCGGCTCCCTCGATGGGTTAATCTTCTTTTGTTTCCTGGCTTGGAGCAATGCCATATGTTCTCTTCACATACTGATGGCTCGATAGTTTTATGAGAGCTTGAAGACAGATATGTGCATTAGATTCTGCTAATCCTATCAATGTACTGATACTGGTGTTTGGAATGCAGCTAAACGTTTGTTGATTGTAGCTGATGTCTTCCTGGGAAGATGTTAATGGGAATCACTGCTGTTATGTGTCTCCCATTGTTACACACTGTCATGGCTGACTTAGGAATTCTGAACAACTTGGAAACCTTGCCCTTTCACACAGCCTTTTCAGGTGCCCAGCCTGCATTATCATCACAAAACTGGCTCTTAATTGCACCTTAAACAAAGACATTGGATAAGGGATGAGCCACTGTGAGGAGTCACTACTCTGACTCAGGTAGCATGGAACATTTGGCCGTACTGAGAGGTTATGAGAACTCATGACGCAAAAGAACCTAATAACACGTATAATATCATTTTAGCAAAAAGAAGGAAAAGAAATGTGAGCACAGTTCAACAATATTAGAGAGCAGGTACAGGGGCAGAACAGAACGTCGGTAGAATATCTCATTGTCAGCTGGTGATGCATGCACTGGAGTGCAAGTACTGCAAGCACCTAGTTTTCACATCAACTGTTCAAGGTACAGATGGACTTGTGTGACAGGACAACTCCCAGTATATGACTCACAGAATAACCTAGCCAGGGGCATATCTGCCGCGAGGCAAACAAGGCGTTTGCCTAGGGCGGCAGTTTACAGGGGGCAGCATGCCCCCCAGGCAGAGGTGAGACTGTGTGTGTCAGCGGCAGGGCCGCCATGGCTGAGGGTACAGCTGGTACACAAGGAGGGTCACCAGGGCCAAGGGACCGGCTGCAGAGGAGAGCGGAGTGGTGGGCGGATCCCCGGTGTGCACTTGGAGCGCGTGAGGGCCGGGGCCTGCTGTCAGCGTGCCGGGATGTGCAGGATGGCCAGAAGGTGCCAGCGAAGGAGGAAGAAGAAGAGGACGAGGCCAGGGTGGAGGAGCCAGCCCGCTCTTTTGCAGCTGCCGCCGGAGATCCTGTGGAAGAAGGGACACAGGCACCTGTCCTGGAGTGATGCTGACACCATCTGGAGGGGTCACCATCTGGAGTGCTTGGAGGACTGGTGCTTCCCCACTCCTGTCTCACTGTCCCCCCGATACACTGCCCCCCACTTGTTCCACTTCCCCCCTCCTGTCCCCTACATTGTCCCACTACCCCCCATCTGTCCCCACTGCCCCCCACCTGTCCCTCTGCGCTCCTCCTGTCCCGCTGCCCCGATCCTGTCCCATGCCCCCTGTCATGCTGCCCCCACCTATCACTCCGCCCTCCTCCTGTCCCACTGCCCCTCCCCTATCCTTCTGCGCGCCTCCTGTCCCTCTGTGCTCCTTCTCCTGTCCCACTGCCCCTCACCTGTCCCACTGCGCTCCTCCTGTCCCACTGCCCCTCATCTGTCCCTCTGCACTCCTCCTGTCCCACTGCCCCTCACCTGTCCCACTGCGCTACTCCTGTCCCGCTGCCCCGATTCTGTCCCATGCCCCCCCCGTCACGCTGCCACCCACCTGTCCCTCTATGCTCCTCCTGTCCCACTGCCCCTCACCTGTCCCTCTGCGGTCCTCCTTTCCCACTGCCCCTCACCTGTCCCTTTGCGCTCCTCCTGTCCCGCTGCCCCGATCCTGTCCTATGCCCCCTGTCATGCTGCCCCCCACCTGTCCCTCTGAGCTCCTCCTGTCCCACTGCCCCTCACCTATCCTTCTGAACTTCTCTTGTCCCACTGCACTTCTCCTGTCCCGCTGCCTTGATCCTGTCCCATGCCCCCCTGTCACGCTGCCCCATACATGTCCCTCTGCGATCCTCCTGTCCCACTGCCCCTCACTTGTCCCTCTGCGTTCCTCCTGTCCCATTGCCCCTCATTTGTCCCACTGCACTCCTCCTGTCCTGCTGCCCCGATACTGTCCCATGCCCCTTGTCACGCTGCCCCCTACCTGTCCCTCTGCGCTCCTCCTGTAACACTGCCCCTCACCTGTCCCACTGCGATCCTCCTGTCTCATTGCCCCTCACCTGTCGCAAGCTGTCACAGCCGGGTGCCCACATTGAAGATGTCGAGCATTATAAAAAAGACAGAAAAGACCAGGCAGTAACAGACACAAGCTGCAGCCTTAAGCTGAGTATATATGTAGAGTTTCTTTCTGTTCAAACAGAGGGTTGAACACAATCCTATTAGGGCCCTCCTACCAGGCCCCTTGGATTTGTATGGATTTTAAGAGGGACCCCATGGGGACTCCATGCCAAAAAACAATTGCCCCCCCCCCCCTCAGAATCTATACCAAACCTTTTTCTGAGCATGCAACCCAGCATGTCAGGAAAGAGGGAGGGACAAGCATGCGCCCTCCCCCCTCCTAAATCATACTGGGCCACATGCCCTGGGAGGGTACTTTGCAAAGAGGAGACCCCCCAGCAAAGCCCCTGTTGATGAGGACAAGGGCCTCTTCCCTACAAACCTGTCCTGGTGGTTGTGAGGGTCTGTGGATAGGGGGGCTTATCACAATCTGGAGGCCCCCTTTAACAATAAGCGGGCCCCCAGATACCAGCCTCCCATGTGAAAGACTATGGGGTACATAGTACTCCTACTCATTCACAAAAAAAGCCAAGAAAAATAAATATACAAACACAGTTTTTGACAAGCCCTTTATTTTTAAAAAATGTTTAAAAAACACTCTTTGTAGATCGATGATCTATCACGTCATCCAGCAATGCAGGTCCACGTCAATCTTGATGAAGGACAGCTGACTACCCACATGAAAAAGAAAACTTGTCACTTCCCTCCTGCCAAATGACATCTCTGAGTCCTTGCTGCTGAAGTAAACAAAGTGGCATGATGACTTTAACCATATACTGTATGGAAATGTCCAATTTGGTCAATGGCATCACAATAAGCCCCTTGCCTATAGATCCCCCAAACCGCTGGGCTAAGGTTGTCCTGAAGAGATGAGTACAAGGTGCTTTCCTCCCCATGTTGAGAGCATGTGGCCTGGAATGGTTCGGAGTGGGGGTGCACACTCATCCCACCTCTTTCCAGGCCTGCTGGGCTGCTTGCTTAGATAAGGGTCTGGTATGGATTTTGAAGGGGACATCACGCTATTTGTTTTTTGGCATTGGAGTCACCCTTAAAATCCATACCGACCCAAAAGGATTGATATGAATTGTGGGTGGACCCAGGCTGTTTTTTTTTCACTGTCTTGGCTTCTATGTTTATTGATTTATTTATTTTAATTATTTATTTCAGGTACTTATATAGTGCCATCAATTTATGCAGTGCTTTACATGTATAGCACATTCACCTCAGTCTCATGTCTTTAGAGTATGGGAGTACCTGGAGGAAACCCACAGGGAGAACATGCAAATTCCAGGCAGGTGGTGCCGTGGTTGGGATTCAAACCAACAACCCTAGTGCTGCCAGGTGAAAGTGCTAACCATTTAGCTACTGTGCTGCCCATGTTTACTTTCTGTTTTCAGCCAGAAATCCCCAGCTGACAGCAGAGATGAGTTACTGGTTGTTAGGATGATGGTGAGTGTTGGTTCCTAATAGCCAAGAAAAGACACTGGCAAAAATACACCAAAAAGCATGTACATGCAATCTTCATGTGTTTTTGATGCATTTCCATTGAAGTCTATGGGGTCCAGATTGTGCTGCAATCACACCAAAGTAGCTCATGCACCTTTTCCAAAAATGGGTCTGTGGGGCCACCCGCATCCTGAGGACGCCGCTGTTTACTGCCTAATGGGAAATCCCTAAACAGACTTGATTCAGCAAAAAGTAATGAATCTTGAAGGTGTGAAAAGGGGCCTAAGATTCCGCCTGTTGACCCAAAAAGAAGATACAAAATATGAATATGCAATATTAATTATTTACCTGATTTAAAAAATTTACATTTTTACGTTTTATATATTTATTTATTTATTTGCCCAAACCGTTATCAATTAATTATTTAAATACTGCTATACAACCTCTTTAACATGGCACATGTAATAGCAAAGAGGACTGCCCCATGTCCATATGTAATTATAAATGATCCATAGCATAGGTTTTCGTTATAATATTGTAATTTGGGGAGATGGGCTAGCAGCACTGCATATGAGTGACATTACAGATGGTAGGACATTGTCATTGTTAGCACTGTTGACCTTACCAGGTCCTGGAACAACTGCAATCAGAGTGGGTCACATGTCCTCATCTTGGTTTGACTGCTATTGTCTAGAGACTTCATATAACCTCAAATGTTAGTGTGATACTAAACCCAGGACTCTGCAATCACTATATCTGGTCTCTCGCAGTACACACAACATGGAAATGCAATTATATTAGTAAATATAAACTGATAAATACCTTTTCTCATCAGCAGTTACATCAGTCTTGTGACTTCAGCAGAGCACTGGTTAACCACTTCAAGTCCGAACATTTCCACCCCCTTCCCATCCAGGCAAATTTTCAGCTTTAAGTGCTTTCACAATTTGAATGATAATTGCACGGTCATCCAACACTGTACCTATATGAATTTTTTTGAGACAGATAAAACTTTATTTTGGTGGTATTTATTCACCACTGGGATTTTTATTTTTTTGCTATATTCCAAAAAGTTTTGAAAATAAGTTTTTTTCTTAAAACATTTTGCAAATATATAATCTTTCTTCATAAATCTTGGTCAAAATGTATTCATCTATCTTTTTAGTTGAATAAAAAAATTTTTTACATTTTTATTTTTTTTTATATTATTTATGTTTTTTTTAACATATTGTCACCTAGCAGTACAGTGTAACCATAGTGACACTGTACTACTTTTGGGGGGTGATGAAGATTTTTTTCTTTTTTTACACTGATTGCTTTTACACCCATAAAGGCTGTAAAAGCAATCATTTCTCCTTCTCTGGCTGCACACCTGTAGCCATTGAGAAATACTGTGTGAGCTGTAATTGGTCACAGCTTGTCATATGGTACAAGGCTGTTGCGAATAGCCTTGTATCATGTGACCTCTGTGATTATTCACAGATTTCACAAGTAGTAAGCAATGATGTTAGGAAGTGACATCTTGTTTACTACTATTCATGTGATCAATGATTGGCCAATCAGTGATCACACGAATCAGGACCTCACACAGAGGTCCCGTACAGTGATCTGTGTTCTGTTGTATCTGGAGGACACAGCGGGCACTGATCGCGGTGCCGCTCGCTCCCAGGGAGCTTGCACAGGCAATGGATATGGGGAGATGTTTAGAAACATCCACCAGCATTGGCAGCACTCCTGTCCAGCCGTTTATCGGCATAGGCCGGATGGGAAGAGGTTAAAGCTTGTAGGAGAAGTTTTCTTTCTGCTCTAGAAAGATGTGAAACCCCTGACCCTCTGTCTGGACAGTGCTGATTGGCCCTATGCTGATCACATGCACCCTCCCAAGAAAAGAAAAACCCTCTAGTAATACACACCAAATTGATCATGTGCATATGACCAGGGGTTCAGTCTGTATCAGGTGGTCATTTCAATAAGAGGAGGGGCAGAGATGAAAGGATCAAACAGCCTTTTTACACAATGCAGGGGATTAACCCCTTAGGTTCCACAGTGAGTATAACAAGCATGCTTTATTGCATATACAGACTGATTTTACTGTTGTGGGTTTAGTAACACTTTACTAGCGAGGGTTAAAATAAAGAAAAAGAACAAAATCATTATGAAGAAATCTGGATTTTCACAAACGTCATATCACACACTTTATTCAAAACCTTATCTTTTTTATTTTATCATTGTACTCCTTCCTTTTCAAAAGCCCAGAGAGTATTCTATTATCCAAGGACACTGCATAACCTCTATTTATACAACAGTAAAATAATGGTCATCTTACTTCATTTGAATGAACAGTTGCTGCTTACCGCTTTAAATAGCTTTTTCCCCTGTGACACCCTGAAAGAATTACCTTTTTGTGACATTTATTTGTCATTAACCAAATGTATTATTTTATCCCTCAAGCAGCTATTTTGAGCACATCAGGCAGGAAAATGCAGCAATGGATGAGTCATTTGTGAATGTGTCCTACATGTGGTACTTGCTTATCAACAGTGCCATCAGAGCACTGAAATGCACACCACTGAAAAGACTCATTAGAAAATTACAAAAGGAGCTATGGTTATCCAAGTCCACACTCCCTGCAGGGTTAAATCCTTTGCAGAACTATCCATTACATTAAAAATCATTATCCCATGGACATACTATGCCCAGGAAGTTTTACATTTTATTTTAAGCGTAAATAAAATTGGAAAGTGGTGAAACTGCTGCCATATGCTCCATGCTGTGTGCTCAGTAGTGTTATCTCTACTTTTAATGGGGTCTGTGATTTTTAGATTTCCTTTTCAGTGGAGAGGCGCAAGAATGAGGTCAGCCATGAAAAACTATCAGACTAAAGATTCTTCCAGAAGCAGCCTGAGGACATGGTTACGTGGGATATTTGGAATTTACTACAGAGCATATTTTATTCACTTCAGAAGGTGGACATTGTAAATTGTAATTAATAAGGTAATGAACCTTGCAATTTTGAAATACAAGAATGTTCACAGTTTGAAGATATGAATTATTTAAAATAAGCTTGTGTTATGTTATTACTGCGTGATCTGAGAGAATCAGAGCAGCAGCATAAAAGGTAATGTTTATTATGTCAGTTTGCATACAATTGGTATTGCTTTTATCCAGTATGATTTATTTGACAGCTATATTTATCGAATTAATCGAATTAATTTATACTGCTGACACTTGTTCTACAGATGTTTACAGAGAACACTGGACTAACACTGTAACAAAATGAGTATATTCTAATCGCAGGCAGATATGTATACACACAGTACAGCCAGCCAGGGTTGATATGAAGGAGACATGTAGATAAAAACTTACACAAACAACAGTATATTATACAAATTTTAGGCAGATGGTGTATTTGGTTGGATTTGAAAAGACGATCCTAGTAATACAAAGTAAGCATACTAATGACTTATGGGGGTCTATTTATAAAATAATAATTGGAGGAATGTGACAAGCATTTGCCCATTCTTGAGAAATTCTACTGGCCACAATATGGTACTGTTTCTAATTAAGATGGTCATGATTTACAGCTATACTACTTGCAGAAGATAATTGAGTAGCCTGACAGTGCCTTCCCCTTCCATTCCTAAGCACATAGCAGCCATTTGTCTGCAAGCGGTACTAATGTGCTCTCTTACTCCTCATCATCTGCTAATCCCACCACAGCCTCGCAAACTACCAATGAGAAATTGTGGCAATTATTTATTCATACGATCACTTACAGGTAGTTGCTACAAGAGGATGATTTTGATCATTCCTCCTCAGACATTGAGGTTGAGTAAGATAGTGCCATGATCATAGAGAGAGGGGATATCAAGCAGGGGAGCACAAGAGGCAGTGACATTCCAGCAGCTGGAGCTTACTAATATGTGGGCTCTAGTGATTTATGAGTGGTGGATGATGAGGTGGCAGACCATCCATGGCCCACTGTTTGAGAGGTGAAAAGTTCTGAAGGATTGGGGTGCTGCTGGTGAAGAGGTGGAGGATTTAAAAGGGTTACATTTTCTCTTTGAAGGCTCCCTCCTCTTCACCGCCAGCACCCCAACCTTTGGCAGTGTAAAGATGCTACATAATAGTTCTGCAGCTGGACCCAACCAAGCTGCTTACATGTTGTCTAGCCACTGTACAATATTTGCAACTATTGTTTCTCAAACAAGATAAATTTGCCTTTCTTTCTTTTTATCTATTATATTGCAGCCTAATTGAGCTGCTTATATGCTTTCCTGCTACATTACAATATTTGAAGTTATTGTCTCTCAGAAAATACACTATAAAGTTTATTGCAAGATAAAGCCTGCCTTGTCCCTCCCTCTTTTATTACAGCCTAACCAAGCTGCTTACATATTATCCAGCAACTGTACAACCATGGCCAGATATAGGGGGGTGCTGGGGGGGCTATGCCCCCCCAAAGTCAACATTCCCCTCACACCTCCACCCCAAACACTGTGCCAGCCGCTGAACTCCTAGGGCTGGGCCACTGTTGGTGCTGTGGATAGAGGCAGGCAGGAGCACACTGGGAGCTCCAGCAGCTCCTTTCTACCTCTGCTTCTAAAAGAAGATGCACAAATGCACCAAATAAAGTGTTGAACTAAAGTAAATCTCCCCTGATCACAGAACTTTCACTGCACACATCTTTATTTAATGCCTGGCAGACTGTGTATCTTGAATTCTATGCAGCGCAGTCTGACAGTTAACCTGGTACTAAATAAAGCTAAGCCAGAATGTGCAGCTATTGTTCATCTCTGTTTGCCAGACCTGTCAGGCCTACACAGTTAGCCAGGCAGTAAATAAGGTTGTGTGCAGTGAACGTTCCTTTATCAGGTTGGAAAATGTACTTTGATTTAATCTTTTTTTTCTGTGCATTTGTTTGCTTGGCTACTCCTAAGGTTAGACTGGCCATACATTAAGTAATTTTATTTCCTTCAGCCACCAGTTGAAGCAAAGAAAATTGTTCAATTCCCCCATTAACACAGTCCCTGTTGATGGGGAAATCCCTCTTGCTGAGCTATTGTGTTTTGACTGTAAGATATCTCCCTGCCATCAGAATAAAATGATTACTGCTGCCGGCTATAGCTGTAATTGTACGAAAAAACCAAACAGTTTAGTTGTACTAAAATTAATCAATTTCAGTACAACCAGCCGGCCCATAGATGGATCTAAATTTGGCCAGTTCAATAGGAATCGGACGAATTTCAATCCATCTTTGGACGGCTTCAGAGGCATCCCCTTCCATTTATCTTTTTATTCGTGTTGCCTATAATACAAGAGGGGCTCTTGGGACCCTGATGTAAGGAGGAAGGGGGACCCTAGTGTTATGAGGGGACTCTTGAGACCTGATCTAACTAGGGAAACTCTTAGGATTCTCCTTTACGGGAGTGGCTTTAGGGAGCCTGATGTAAAGGGGGGACCTATAGGGACCCTAACGTAAGAGGTGGACTTTGGGGACCTTGGTATTGGGGGCTGACTCTGGGGATCCTTATGTAAAGTGGGTGGTACTGGTGACCCTAATATCAGGGGGGTGACTCTGATGATCCTAATGTAAGGGTGGTGACTCTGCAGAACCTGATGTAAGGGGGTGATCTGGGGACTCTAAAGTAAGAGGGAGGATGGGGGGGATGCTGGGGACTCTGTTTGAGGGGGAACTCTGATGGCGATTCTTGATGTAAGAGAAATCTAATGTGAACCAATGGGTTCATCCTTAAGCTGCACTCTATGTGTTGCTTTGATGTTACTTGCTGACCCCTGTACTCTATACATTATGTTATAAATTGCATAGTCCTTACCAAGATGTTTATTTGCCCTAACAGTTGCTGGTTTTAATGAAGTTCTTCTTTAAGGTAGGCTCAGACAGACAAAGTGATCATTTTATGTGTGCAGAAAAGCATATGCGATGGAAATGTTACATTTTTAAAAAATAATCCTTCATTCTGATGTTTATGTGTACCTGTGAGACTGTTACTTGTGACATAGTAAGCAGGAGTATTTTGTGGGTACAAGGACTGTGCTACAGTATATGTGTGCAAAGTATACAGTGACTAGGCACATATTCTGTTTAATCATTCCCCTTTAACCTTCTTCCACTGTTAGGCAAAAATTGGCCCTGTGTGCAGTCTAGATTTCAAGATAAAACCTGCCTCTTTCCTGCCTCCTATATGGCCTAACCAATTTTTTAGATATTCTGTGCTTTTTATTACCATCCCCTGCTTATTAAGTTTGAAAAAACTCTGTGAAAAGGGTTGAAAGAAAACGTCAAGCACACCTATTAGATCCTTCCCACACTTCCAAATGACATACAAAAAATTTAATAACAAATGTGCACAAATAAGTCCACAAAACATGTACTGTGACCAAATATTACACAGTCTCAACAAAAGAAAACCACCTTAAAGTGGAAAGGGTAACTCCGCTTTCATGGAAAAAGAGTTGGCAAATAAAAAAATATACATTTTATATATATACAAATAAGCATATACATTTGCTACACAAGCCATATCGTAATTTACTGTTATGAAAATCTGCCTTCCCTTTTCAAACTGCAGCACTATCACTTGGTATAAGATACAAGTCAGGTGTTAAGCATCCTTTGCAACAGAAATGTCATTTTGTTTGTGAGATGCTTGCTAAGGGTTAATTACTTCTAAAGGCATGTAGACACTGCAACTTTTTTCATGAGGATCATGAAACTGCACCAGCCTGATCCCTCCGTTACCCCATACACAGTCTTCTCTTCCTACCTAAAACCTGACACGCGGGGATACGCACAGCCCTGGAAACTCTCCCAAGGACTCACCTGGTGGTAATCTATGCCTGGATATCCATGATCAGCTGGTGGTTAGGATGGCACAGCCACACAAGCACATACAGAAGATGGCCCCCACTACACAATAGACATAAGGAGGTCTGTACATGCTCCCCTTCCTGACAACCTGGTGACCCAGACGGGCAGAAGCCCATAATGGATCTGAACCACTTCACACAGCATCTTAACCTGCCTGGTTACTGGCCATAGATGAGTCAGTTTTTTTAGCTGGATTGAATTAAAAAAACTGACACAATTCCCCCATCCAACTGTTTATTTGACAGTGGGGAAACTTACCTGCTGTCCGAATACACAGATCAGCACTGCAGTCTATAGTCTGCGGTACTGATCGAGCAGAAATTTTCCAACAGGGTAATTGAACAAAAGTTGATTGGCAGATTGACTGCTGTTCAACCACAGTGGCCATATGTGGCCATATGTGAATAAAAATTCGGCCAGGCCCTGCTGAACCGGCCAAATTTTAGTCTTTGTATGGTCAGCTTAAGTCCCAGAGAATGCCCAGGTAACAAGAACCCTAAGGCTCTTCCCAACAAATGCAATAGGAAAACGTGAGACAGGCCACATTCATCCTCACAATACTGCTGACAAGTCATAATGTAACCTGAAACCAAAACCTATGAAAGCTTTTCATTCTAAAATTCACTCAGAAAATTGCAATCTTATGTCCTTCTCTGCTCCACCATCATTTAACTAAGACAAGGAGGAACCCATGTCCTGAAAGACTATATCATATGCATCTCTACAAAAAAAGATTTATGTCTCTTTGTCCAAGAAGTACACAACACTTGTTGCACTTAAATTAGAGTTCTACAGAGTGGAAATCATAAAAGACGAATTCCACTCTACAAAACAAAATAGCATTTCTCTGTCAAAACCAAGGGATGTATGATTCAGTTTATTCCCTTAAAGAGTACATGATGTGTAATATACAACTACAAATTTACTCAAATCTTTCATAGCTTACTCTTCGCCAGTGCAGACTGCTACAACCCCTCTTACTGTTCTTAGAAATGCCAAGATCTCCTACTAATGGGGTTTTCCCATTGGCCTGTAAGCGAGAAGAGATTGCATATCAATCACTCTCAAATTCCAGGAGGGCTTACCAGCTTGACCTTACCTACCCTAAACTCCAAACTCCCACCCCAAAACTTCTCCTTTGGTGCAGACACCACCCCCCTCCACACAGCAACCCCGTTCCTCAGAATCCCACAATGATTTAATCCATTTCCAGTGGAACTCTTGGAAAAGCTTCATTGATTTTAAAGTATAGATCCCATATAAGATTAAGTAAATCTCTTTTCTATCCTAACACAAAGAGATAAGTGAGCGCTAAAAGTCACTATAGCATCTAGAACACCAAAAGGCACTAATCAACCTCCAAAAAGATCATACAAACAAAAGGGTGCAGCGCTAAAGTAAATAGTATAGGATGTTGCACATAATGTAAACATATAATAGTGTCAAACCAAACAAGTCACTAAGCGTGACCACAGTGCATATAAAGTGCAAAAGCAAAGTGTAATGCGTTATTCATTCGTGAGCACACATATATAAAATAAACGTATAGTCCAAAATATAAGCGTGAATCAATCTCATAAGGTGCATGGAAGATCTGAAGGATTTCCGATAACTAGAAACAGCGTCCAGTAAGTGATGGTGTATCCAAATCTATAAAGACTGCGCACTCACCAAATGCGCAATCAGTGTGCGCATTTCAAGAGATAATACTCTTAATAGAACCATTGGAAACTCCTGGTCTGGTTTGTCGCTCCTCACTGCTCAGTCAGCTGTCTGCTATGGCCCAAACTTTCTCTCAAATGGCTCTGTGGATGGTGGGAAGCTCACATAGAGCCCCAGAAAAGGAGGCCAATAGCGTGATATTGTTTCAAAATCATGTTTATTATACATCCAGCAAGCAGGTATAAAAGGAAGTAAACATTACTGACCAGACATCAACAGTATCAAGATGGCCGCTAGGACTCACGTAGCGCTGGCGGCGTGATGTCACTGCACTGTAGCTCCTCCCTGACGCATTTCGTGCAAATGCACATAGTCATAGGGGGTTCGCTTACAGTGCTGGACGTCTATGCTCGTACTTATATAGCAAAAATGGTGCCTGCGCAATATGCGCACGCCATTTTGCTGTAGCGAAAATGTCTCCAGATCGGGCGCCATTTATTTGTAGGCAGCCGACGGCGCATATGCGAACACCATTAAACAGGAGAAAAAGGATATACACAGTGCCTTCCAGACCACCAGGATTTAATTAAATATGATACAGCCACAAAAGGAGCTTGTAATCATTTGGCAATAGCCAGATATTCAATATAGCCACTATACTATCAATAGGGAAAGATTAATGCCCATTACAAAACTTTAGTACAACGGACTAAACCTGCGCACATGCTCAGAAGAAACCCTCATAGTGACTGCTGCAATGTTATAGAAATGACACCCATTGCAGAGATTTAATAAAGTTCAATATTGGTGTTTGCATCAAAGGTGCAACTAGATTGATGTATCCTTATACATGTAAATATTACCTGGTGAGGATGGTGGCACTTAATAAATATACAATATTGCTTAGAATATCATAATAACAATCAAAACTGGTCAGAATACATTATAATAAAAACATCATAAATATGTCAGATTATATACATAGTATTGCATATGATAATTGATAAAACTATGTATATATAAAAATATAAATCCTAAAAATATTTTATTATATATGCTTAAAACAAAAATGAGAAATATATGTATAAAAATAATAAAATAGTATAAAATAGTACCCTATAAAATTCGCAATGACCATGATGGGAGTAAAAACGGGGAGGTATGAGTATAAAAGTACAAAGTCGATATAAAATAGCTCAAAAAAGCTACATACCACAAAAATCACATACAAAAGATTATATATAAAAAATATATATAAAATCATATATAAAATGTGGTAAAATAGAAAATGGTACAAATTGAAAAAAGTCTTAACTACTGTCGATAAAACAATTAATGTCCATTTCAACATTCAAACCTTTAGGGTACATAGACCCCACCTCAAAAATCCACATTGTTTTTCCATTTGTGATACTGCTCTCCTTTTATTTCCTTTTATTAATGCCCCTCCATTGAGTTTGTACAGTATCAATACCCATAAATAGCAGGGATGATGGATCTCTATTACAGCGTTTTTCAACCACTGTGCCGCGGCACACTAGTGTGCCATGAGATATTGTCTGGTGTGCCGTGGGAAAAATTGCAATTTCATCCGTAACATGTGGCCTCGGCTCACAAATAGACCAATCATTAGAACAGCAATGGGCAAACTACGGCCCGCGGGCCATATACGGCCCGGGGGACCTTTTAATCCGGCCCGCGGAGCGTGATACTGTCAGGATGATCTGTCCCCCTCGACGTATCTGCGCATGTGCCGGAGATCGCCGATCGGCTGCTAATGCCTGAAACTGGCACATGCGCAGATACGTCGAGGGGGACAGATCCTCATAGGAGACAGATTTTCATGCTATACCGGAACGGCGAGAGGAACGCGTGGAGCAAAGGTAAGTGAATTGACACAGGGGGGGCTTGGGGACTTAATATGGGGGATGAATTAATATGGGGGATGAATTACTATGGGGGATGAATTACTATATGGGGGATGAATTACTATGGGGGATGAATTACTATGGGAGATGAATTACTATAGGGGGGATGAATTACTATGGGGGATGAATTACTATATGGGGGATGAATTACTATGGGGGATGAATTACTATATGGGGGATTAATTACTATAGGGGGGATGAATTACTATGGGGGATGAATTACTATATGGGGGATGAATTACTACATGGGGGATGAATTACTATAGGGGGGATGAATTACTATATGGGGGGTGAATTACTATGGGGGATGAATTACTATGGGGGATGAATTACTATGGGGGATTAATTACTATATGGGGGATGAATTACTATGGGGGATGAATTACTATGGGGGATGAATTACTATATGGGGGATGAATTACTATGGGGGATGAATTACTATATGGGGGATTAATTACTATGGGGGATGAATTACTATATGGGGGATTAATTACTGTGGGGGATGAATTACTATGGGGGATGAATTACTATATGAGGGATTAATTACTATGGGGGATGAATTACTATGGGGGATGAATTACTATATGGGGGATGAATTACTATGGGGGATGAATTACTATATGGGGGATTAGTTACTATGGGGGATGAATTACTATGGGGGATGAATTACTATATGGGGGATGAATTACTATGGGGGATGAATTACTATGGGGGATGAATTACTATATGGGGGATGAATTACTATGGGGGATGAATTACTATATGGGGGATTAATTACTATGCTTACTATGGGGGAATATTACTATACTTACTACGGATGACACATACACATCATTCATCTACTCTTGGTCCGGCCCCCGGGTCCAATATATGAACCCATTGCGGTCCTCAAGTCAAAAAGTTTTTCAATAAATGTTTTTAACATTTTCTAATGGTGGTGTGCCTCGTGATTTTTTTCATGAAAAAAGTGTGCCTTTGCACAAAAAAGGTTGAAAAACACTGCTCTATTATGATGCAACCGGTAATGCTTGGAGAGAGAGTGTTCCTTATAGCCCTGTTTGATATTATACATGTGCTCTCACAAGCGGTCTCTCAATCTCCTGGTTGTACGTCCTATATACTGTCTTTTACATGGGCATTTGCTAGTACATGATATGAATTGATCAATACTATAAGATTTTCCAGTAGTGGAGGAAACAAAAGGGTTGTCTGTTCTTTTCCTCTCTGTGTTACATGTACATATCACACACTTATTGCATGGAAAGAAGCCAACTAGATTGTTAAAAAAGGAGAGGTTAGATGGGGGGTTAATAATATTAGGTGCTATTTTGTTCCTTAAGGGTATAGCTTTCTTAAAGGTGATTTCTGGTTTATCAGGTAGAATTTCTGTGAGAACAGGATCTGCTTTGAGGATTTTCCAATTATTTCTAATGATTCTAGTTATAGTCTTATGCTGGGTTGAAAAAGTAGTTATAAATGGACAGACTTTTTGTTCTCTTACTTTAGTAGTGTTATTCAACATCAAATCTTTGTCCATTTTAGCAACCCTCTTCAAGGTGCAAGTTAATGTGGACTCATCATAGCCTTTTTCCACAAACCTATTTTTAAGGATAGAGGCTTGTGAATAGTAGGTGTCCAATTCAGTACAATTTCTTCGAATCCTCTGGAACTGACCTTTCGATATGTTGGAAAACCATGTGGGGTGATGACAGCTATTCACGGGAATATAACTATTCCTATCCGTATCCTTGAAAAAGGATTTAATAATAATTGTTTCAATAATGTAATGTCTAAAAAATTAATAAGAGGTTCTTTTTCGCACCCGGCCTTCTCCTAAAAAATGAACGGGTGCTGAATTATTGTTTGATCTTTCATCCCGATGGGGGTTTAGGTCACACGGAGGTGGTGGAGCATTACTAATGTTCCTTTGTTGTTGGGCTAAAGGCCTTTGTCAAGGGTTTCTCCAACCATTATGTCTATATGGTGTACCCCTGGTAATTGCAGGGGAAAATTGTTGTGTAAAGGGTCTAAAGCAGGGGCAGACTGACAACTCATGGGGCCCCCGGGCAATAGGGGATCATGGGGCCCCTGTGTCCTTGCCCAAACTCAAAAAAGCCTATGAAAAAGGTACCAGGGGCATCTCATGGGGCCCCCTACTGACCCCGGGCCCTCGGGCAGTGCCTGAGTTTCCAAATGGTCAGTCCACCCCTGGTCTAAAGTCACCATAATGGTCATCATTCAGGCCTCTATTCCATTGGTTATAGCCCTGTTGATAATTCCCAGGCCTCCTATGCTGATTCCCCCTGTATCCTTGCGTAGGGTACCAGTCATACCTATTTTTAACCGGTATGCTAAAATCTTCCTTATATTGAGGTCGTGCTGGTGATCTATATTGCATACATCTTCTAGGACGTTTCTGAAATGGGCCAGACACTTTTTGAGGGTTTTTATATGGTCTAGGTGTATGAATAATATTACGCATTTGTGGTGCGGGAGTCTCTATTATTTCCTCCTTGGCTACCTGCCATTTGAATACCCGATTCTTGGAATAGTCTTTATGGTCCCTTGCATATTTCCTACGTTTTTTAACTTTCTGTTCCTTCTCAGTATTCTCCATAAATGATTTAAGTTTATCTGACTCTATTTTATACTCCTCTTTCCCCTTAAACGAAGTGAGCTTATCTCGGACTTTATTAATTTCATTGTCTAGATGAGCTAATTTCTTCTTTTTCCTGAGTATAAGAAATTTTAGCAAATCAAGACCTGCCGAGTTAAAGAACTGGTACCATTCTGAGGTGCTGTTAATGTCCTCAGTTTCAGGGGACACTTCCCATCTTAGGGATTGAGGCACCATTTGTTCTTTGATATACCTCTCTAGAAAGAAGATATCCCATAAGGTTCTTATCTCAGATGAAGTTAAATTCTGCAAATGGATAAACAGACCTTTTAGGTCATTCGTATCTTGATCAATGGTGAATACATCATCTGATATATCTGCCCTCATTGATCTTACTTCAAATACATCAGCCATGTTTAAAAGCCAGGAATAAAATATTAAATAAGACTAAAAGCCACTCAACTGGATAAATGGTAAAATAAATGCAAACACAAAGAGATAAGTGAGCACTAAAAGTCACTTTAGCAGCTAGAACACCAAAAGGCACCAATCAACCTCCAAAAAGATCATACAAACAAAAGGGTGCAGCGCTAAAGTAAGATTTGGTGATTCACCCTGCAGACAAGGGCGGAGGGGTGGTGGTAATGGATAAGGAAAAGTATGTACAGGAGGTCTATAATATCCTTGGGGACACTAACACTTATCAACCATTATCCAGGGATCCTCTTAGTCAATATAAAAGATCCCTTAAAACCATTATTTCAATGGGTTATCAAGATAATTTTATTAATAAAAAAGAAAAAGCTTTCCTTTGTCCCTCAGCTCCTAGGTTGCCAGTTATGTACATAATTCCGAAGATCCATAAGGATCTTGTCAACCCCCCAGGAAGACCCATCATAAGTGGCATAGGATCCTTATGTTCCAGAGCGGGGGAATATATTGACTATTTTCTCCAACCCCTAGTCACCAAAGCTCCATCATACCTTAAAGACACTAAACAGATGCTCTCAAATATAAAGGAGTTGGTCACAACTGATGTCTCGTCCCTTTACACTAATATTGACCACCAGGATGGGATGCAGGCAGTTGAATTTTATTTAGGGAGTTTTATCGGTATGACGGATTTACATAAGAATTTTATTTTAAGGCTTTTAGAATTCGCAATGACCAAAAATTACTTTTGGTTTGACGGTAGATTTTATTTACAGACCAAGGGAGTCGCAATGGGAGCTAAATTTGCTCCCAGCCTGGCCAATCTCTTTATGGCCAGGTGGGAGGAGGATATTATTTACGCAAGAGATTGGCCAGAGCTATATTTTTATAAAAGATATATTGACGATATTTTACTTATCTGGAAGGGGGAGGAACAAACACTTATAAATTTTTTTAAGACATTGAATAACAACGCTATGAATTTCAAACTTACCTACGAATATAGTGTAAATAGTATTAATTTTTTAGACCTTACATTATTGAACCAAGAGGTTACCATTATTACTAAATCCTTTTTCAAGGATATGGATAGGAATAGCTATATTCCCGTGAATAGCTGTCATCACCCCACATGGCTTTCCAACATGCCGAAAGGTCAGTTCCAGAGGATTCGAAGAAATTGTACTGAATTGGACGCCTACTATTCACAAGCCTCTATCCTTAAAAATAGGTTTGTGGAAAAAGGCTATGATGAGTCCACATAAACTTGCACCTTGGATAGGGTTGCTAAAATGAACAGAGATTTGATGCTGAATAACACTACTAAAGTAAGAGAACAAAAAGTCTGTCCATTTATAACTACTTTTTCAACCCAGCATAAGGCTATAACTAGAATCATTAGAAATAATTGGAAAATCCTCAAAGCAGATCTTGTTCTCACAGAAATTCTACCCGATAAACCAGAAATCACCTTTAGGACAGCTATACCCTTAAGGAATAAAATAGCACCTAATATTATTAACCCCCCATCTAACATCTCCTTTTTTAACAATCTAGTTGGCTTCTTTCCATGCAATAAGTGTGTGATATGTACATGTAACACACAGAGGAAAAGAAGAGCCAACCCTTTTGTTTCCTCCACTACTGGAAAATCTTATAGTATTGATAAATTCATATCATGTACTAGCAAATACGTGGTATATTTGCTTCAATGCTTATGTAAAAGACAGTATATAGGACGTACAACCAGGAGATTAAGAAACCGCTTGCGAGAGCACGTGTATAATATCAAACGGGGCTATAAGGAACACTCTCTCTCCAAGCATTACCGGTTGCATCATAATAGAGATCCATCATCCCTGCTATTTATGAGTATAGATACTGTACAAACTCAATGGAGGGGCATTAATAAAAGGAGAGCAGTATCACAAATGGAAACAAGGTGGATTTTTGAGGTGGGTCTATGTACCCTAAAGGTTTGAATGTCGAAATGGACATTAATTGTTTTATCGACAATAGTTAAGACTTTTTTTAATTTGTACCATTTTCTATTTTACCATATTTTATATATGATTTTATATATATTTTTTATATATAATCTTTTGAATGTGATTTTTGTGGTATGTAGGTTTTTTGAGCTATTTTATATCGAAATTGTACTTTTATACTCATACCTCCTCGTTTTTACTCCCATCATGGTCATTGCGAATTTTATAGTGTACTATTTTATACTATTTTATTATTTTTATACATATATTTCTCATTTTTGTTTTAAGCATATATAATAAAATATTTTTAGGATTTATATTTTTGTATATACATAGTTTTATCAATTATCATATGCCATACTATGTATATAATCTGACATATTTATGATGTTTTTATTATAATGTATTCTGACCAATTTTGATTGTTATTATGATATTCTAAGCTATATTGTATATTAATTGCCACCATCCTCACCAGGTAATATTTACATGTATAAGGATACATCAATCTAGTTGATTATGTGCATTTGCACGAAACGCGTCAGGGAGGAGCTACAGTGCAGTGACATCACGCCGCCGGCGCCATGTGGGTCCCGGCGGCCATCTTAATGCTGTTGATGTCTGGTCAGTAATGTTTACTTCCTTTTATACCTGCTTGCTGGATGTATAATAAACGTGATTTTGAAACAATATCACGCTATTGGCCTCCTTTTCTGGGGCTCTATGTGAGCTTCCCACCATCCACAGAGCCATTTGAGAGAAAGTTTGGGCCATAGCAGACAGCTGACTGAGCAGTGAGGAGCGACAGACCAGACCAGGAGTTTCCAACGGTTCTATTAAGAGTATTATCTCTTGAAATGCGCTCACTGATTGCGCATCTGGTGAGTGCGCAGTCTTTATAGATTTGGATACACCATCACTTACTGGACGCTGTTACCAGTTATCGGAAATCCTTGAAATCTTCCATGCACCTTATGAGATTGATTCACGATTAAGTTTTGGACTATACATTTATTTTATATATGTGTGTTCACGAATGAATAACGCATTACACTTTGCTTTTGCACTTTATATGCACTTTGTGGTCACGTTTAGTGACTTGTTTGGTTTGACACTAATAAGTCACATGATTTGCTAATTTGCACTCTTTTCTATCCTATTGATCCCCTCTAGAGCTGCATTCTCAGAAACACAAGCTTTGGACCTTGCAGTCCAGTATATAAACATGTTTTCCTTGAAACCCCTTTGAGTTATATATGGTGACCTTGAATTGTAATTTTTTTCCCCAGGTCCTGCACCTGTGCTTAGATGAAAACAGATTTCATCTAATCTCAGATTTCTCTCCTTTATTCTTCACTTATATTTTCTACATTGACAGTCTGACACTGTTATAACCACATCCTTTTTTGAGCTCAAGAGGTCAACATGCGGAGAGAGAGAGCAACGTACAGCTTGGCAAGCGGAAACTATTGTCCGCACTGTAAGTGTAAATTATAGAAGGTTACCATACAGCATTGTTTTACCCATGATTTAATACCAAAGATTGTGGGTGGGTATGACTAGTTTCCATTTCTGTTTCACCCAATTGCCAGAGTAAAATTGTACTTTTTCTGAAGTCTTTAGTCTCAAAGACCATCTCATATGAAAATAACCACATATGATCTGAGACATCTTATAATAGCTAGAAACAGTCATTATAAATTTTCCAGTTTAAATCCCCTCATTGCTTGCTCCATACACTAATTGTTGTCAACCCCATATATATATATATATATATATATATATATATATATATATATATATATATATATACAGGCAGGCTTCTAGGCAGGCTGTAGAAGCCAGAGCTATTAGATGCACCTGATCACTACCCCCCACTGTAAAGGTTATGGTCATCCTGTTATTAAAATTTTTACTCCTCCCCCTTGGCAAAGGGACTAAATTCTAATATTAAATGTGGGTTAACCTTAAAACACCTAATCCTAATTAGGGATGATCTGAACTGCCCTGGGTTTGATACAAGCAGGGTGTGGCCATCTCCAAAGGCATTTGGATGCCAAATTCCAACTCTACTGATGCCAATAGGAAACAAGTCAAAATTTCTGGGCTAATAGGCAAGAAAATGTGAAAAAATAGATATGGGGGGTTGGAGAACTGCCCTGGGGAACATGTACCAATGCAAAAAAATCCCATTTGCCAGGAGCAGTGATTTGTTGAATGTACAAAAGTGAAATATTAACAATGCCCAATTCTTTTACATAACATGCCTGCCTGACCCTGCCTTTGAATGAGTGCATCTCTGTTATGTACAGAAAGTGCTGCAGAAAAAGGAGAATACTTTTTACAATATCAGCATTCTCACATTACTATCTAGTGATAGGCAGTGTTAATTTTGACATCAAATTTCAGTTTTAGTCATAGTCTTTTGACTAAAATGCCATTTTAGTTTCAGTCATATTTTAGTAATCTAAATTGTTTTAGTCATATTTTAGTCGACTAAAATCTCCAGTACTTTTTAGTTAACTAAAATCTAATGGGTTTAGGTAAATTGTAAAGCATTATTTAAGCATTTCTTTAGAATTTCCATACTTGTTATATATACCGGGAGTAGAAATGCAATAACGTTATTATTTATGGTATTAGGGTTTGAACAAAATACACAGGCACAGATTTAGCCATTATATAATGTCTTTATAAGTAAAAGCAAGTTTCTTTACAAGAAACATCCCTCCCTCACATTTTCTTTCCATTTTCGTTCATTGACGAAAATTTAAATTGATTTTCGTCATGGTTTTCGTCAATTGACAAAAATTCTAATTGTTTTTTGTTTAGTTTTTGTCACTGAAAACATGCCATTGACGAAAGTTATGATGAAAACATCAGCACACTGGTGACAGGCATTGATTCAAATTCTTTTTACCCAGTTTTTAATAGGTTTATCCAAGAAGGTAAACCTCCTCCTAGAGAAAAAAGCACCTACACCAGACGTTTTAACTAAACATTTTTGATTCTTGGAGGACAAATAAACACATTTTATTCCCACAAAACAACACTAGAACTGATCAACTTCTCACTAACCTATCCAACCCACAAAACACTGTGGTTGATTTACTAAAACTGAAGTGTGTAAAATCTGGTGCAGCTTGGCATGGTAGCCAATAAGCTTCTAACTTCAGCTCATTCAATTAGGCTTTGACAATAAAACCTGGAATCTGATTGGTTTTTATGCAGAGCTGCATCAGATTTTGCACTCTCCAGTTTTAGTAAATCAACCTCACAATATCATCCATATAGCCCGCTTAACTTGGTCAGGTCTTGCCCCAGTTGAATTAACTTTATGATTATATATTATTATGGGGCAGCAGAGTGGCTAAATGGTTAGCACTTCCGCCTGGCAGTACTAGGGCCGTTGGTTCAAATCCCAGCCACAGCACCTCCTGCCTGGAGTTTGCATGTTCTCCGTGTGCCTGTGTGGGTTTCCTCCGGGTACTCCGGTTTCCTCCCACACTCCAAAGACATGCTAGTAGGCGAATTGGATCCTGTCTAAATTGTCCTAGTATGTGTATGTATGAATGTAAGCTAGGGACCTTAGATTGTACGCCCCTTGAAGGTTAGGGACTGATGTGAATGTATAATATATATGTAAAGCGCTAGGTATGGCACTATATAAGTACCTGAAATAAATAAATAAATTATATCCTCTCCACCCAGACAATATTATTGTTAACTCAGCTAATAGCTACCAAAAATGAGACAAGTGAATCACAACTAGAAGTTGAACTACACCAGTATTTTTTACTTAATACAGGCTCAGTCCAACAACTTAGCACATAATGGGAAGCAAACTAAACAGTAATCATAGGTCACTGTATAGCAGTATCCTCCAAACTAAAGATACCTCCAGATAGTTCAACTCATTACCCAGCTCAGATCTCTGGTAAATAAATTAGGTTAGAGTACAAACAGCAATTTTATTTGGCAGTGGCAGAAAAAGAATGCAGAATGCCTGTGTATTTTGTTCAAAAGCTTTATGAAAGAGGCAACAATGTCCACACAATGCTTGTCCTTAAACGTAAAGCAGAAGACACATTCAAGTTTATACACTCCATCAAAGACAAACTGTGTTGAACCCTTTAGCCCTGCCAAAGTAGCAACTATTTTTCAAGACTACTGCAACCATTTATATAATCTATATGAACTGGCATACAACACCCAAGATCCCACACTTACTCAATGCTTCCAATCCTACCTTTCTTGGTGTGATCTTCCTAAATTATAGTTATCTAGACTGATTTAGACTCTCTCAACATATCTATTACCATGCAAGAAATAGATCAGGTGATAAAACAATTACCCATCGGGAAAGCCCCATGCCATGATGTTTTCACTTATCTGTATTGCAGAAGTTTCAAACATGTGCTTATAACCCACTATATATAAACTATATACAACAATGGTACTTATACCAAAATTGATCTACCACTATGAAACACTGTCTATTAAGATTATTCTCAATGACCTTAAAGCATTACAACAAGCTTTACCTAAATTTAACTGGAGTAACAGCAGGCATAGGGGTTGATATATTAAAGGTAAATAGACTGTTCACTTTGCTTAGTAGCATTCACCTGTGCGTAAGCAAACATTCTCTTCTTTCATTTTGCTTGCACATGATTGATTATTTTTTACAAATAAGATTTACCACATTCACTAAGGTGTCAGAATAATACCCTTGCAAAATGCAACTTCCCTTGCAAATCAGCCTAAATTTAATTAGTAAATCAACCCCACAGAGTAGTTAGAAAATTATTCCTCACACTGAAAACACAAGGTGGCCTAGGTTTCCTGGATATTGATAATTATTATCTGGTAATCCACCTGCATCACCTGACCTTGTGGTCGACTCTCTAATCTCTCAGATAGGTTATTGGAAATAGAAAGACTCTGGATTACCCTAGCCAGTATCAACTTATTATTATGGTAAACAACATCCATCTTTTACTCCTCAATTCACACCAGAAATAAAAAGACATATCCTAAAACCAAACAGCATGGGGGAAATTTACTAAAACTAGAACGTGTAAAACCTGGTGCAGCTCTGCATAGAAACCAATCAACTTCCAAGTTTTTTTGTCAACTTAATCAGCTTAATTGAACAAGCTAAAGTTAGAAGCTGACTGACCATGCACAGCTGCACCAGATTCTGAGAGCTCTAGTTTTAGTAAATCCCCCCCATGAGTTATCCTTGATGTGCCCAATGATTTCTTTCACATATAGACCATTGCTACCCACCAGCGTTGACTGATGGGTTTCCCTACCCTGACTTTACAACTTTCTAACTTGTTTCTGAGATCGTATCAGGGCAAAACAAACAACACACTTCTCACTTTAGCTAAATTACAGTCCACTTTTAACCTTCTGTCAAAGTCCTTATTTACAAACTAATTAACCATTGCATCCAACCCATTATCAACCAAATACCGTTTGCCAGGCTGATTTCCTTTGAAGAAATGTGTTCAGAACAACCTACACGCCAATATCATATATCATCTTAAATCAGACATCAATAGTCTCCAAACTGACCTATTTCCCACACAAAAGTAGAAGGTTAAATGAAGAAACTCTCTAGGTTTTACTCTAGATTTTGAGGAATGGAACGATATTTGAAATAAAGCCAATAAAACATCAATATGCTCCTTATATAAGAAAAAATAATACACATTTTTTTACCATTGTTATTACTCCCCAGAACTCCTTCACACAGGTAATACAACAATCCCCAAAAAGAGGGGGATGTGAAAAGGAATTCACAAGAACATTAAGAACAGAAAGCGGTACTCAAAAATTCCTCAAAAATTATGCTTTATTACAAAATTGCATATGTAGACATTTAGGTAAATACCTCAGTTAGCCATCACCACAAGATGAGACAGTACAAGAAAGTATGACCTAAAACCAATAAGTTAAAAACAGACGTCATGACCGGTCATAAGTGTGAGTGACAACCACATTGCCTCTCTTCGTGTCACTTATTCACTACAGGATGGGGACATCATGTTACATCTCCTGATAGGTGTACAGCACCCTACTTTCATTATACGGCATGGATATCCCTACATTCTGCACTACAGATTCATAATAAGGGAGTCATATAGCCCGCACGCTGGCGGTGAAAAATCCCTATATTACATTGCCAGGGCCCTGCCACTTCAACTATAGATGGCGGATGCTATATGGAGATATTACTATGGTCACAAAGTTTACTTTATTCCATTACTCTGGACATGACTGTCTCTACCTAAGATTTTATCACTCATTTTGCTCTACAGTGCCTATTTTGAATATTACTTATTTCTGTGTTACACAGTCAGGAGAATTGCATTTACACTGCTATAGTCTCTCTCTGATCATTTTCCTGAACTGAATGTTTAGGTTTAGTATTGGCTTCCTGAATCCATCTATTATTGATACTTATATACTTGTCATATGCAGTATTGCATTTCTGATGTTTAGCCCTACGGTGCAATTTTTTGAACACATCCTCTACATGGCGGGGTAACCAGTGTGTCAGTGCTGCTTATGTACTAGACCTAGTGTCATTACATTTACAGCACTTTATATTTATGACCGGTCATGACGTCTGTTTTTAACTTATTGGTTTTAGGCCATACTTTGTTGTATTGTCTCATCTTGTGGTGATGGCTAACTGAGCTATTTACCTAAATGTCTACATATGCAATTTTGTAATAAAGCATAATTTTTGAACAATTTTTGAGTACCGCTTTCTGTTCGTAACTGCTATGTTATGTAACTGCTATTTTTGTGAATCCCTTTTCACATCCTCCTTTTTTTGATGTTTGGTTTTTGGTTACTTGGCAGATAATGTACATTCAGCGATACTTTGAGTTTATGGTGCCTCTTGTCCCCTTCTTTTATTAGTGTTAATACAACAATCCCCTCTACGATCTGGAGATGCAACAGTTCTATAGGTAACCTATATCACATTTATTAGGAATTCCCTAAAATACAGCCTTTTTGGAAGATCACGCAATCTCTCCTTGATATATTCTCAGGCAGTCAGTCCCCCTAGACCTCATCCACACTGAGAATGACCAAATTCCCTACTAACCTATTTAACCAGGTCCTAACCACAGCTAGGTGTCTAACTTACAACACATTCTAAAATAAATCTCTACAAATGCTTACATGACTGCTTAACTGAATAACTCTCCAGTTATATACAGTAAAGTTTGTATTCCATGGACACTTATGACTCTATCCAAAGATCCCATTCTCTGCTGCCAAAATCTCAATTCTACTCTACACGAACATTTAGCGAAACAACAAGGAAGATCCAACAGGAGAGTATCCACCTATATCACCATTCCCTACCTGCTCCCCAACTCCCACCCCCCCTCACACCCATTCTTTCCCTTGACCTTTAAATGCTGTTCAAGTTACTATTAAATTCCTCTTTCTTATATTACATCACTTCAGCAAAGCTTTATTTCCATACAATACTATAATATACCCCTAAGGTATACAGTTTTTTCCAATTGTGCATTGACACAAGGAGAATATTAGAATGCACCTTGTACAGTGAAAACTTTACATGACATAGCATATAATTTTTGTACTATATTGCCTTTATGATATACTTTTTTCTCTCCACCACACTCCCATGAGCGTAACATATTATGTTGCGATATGCTGTTTTCTTACTTACTGTATAAATATAAACTTTCAATTAACAGAAAATTAAATAAATATACTCTTGGTAGAATATGTTTTGTCTTCTGAGATAATGTGGTTTACTTTTCATAAACGTGGAGTTTCATAACCTTGTAATAATATACCAGCAGTTAATACAATTTTTAAATAGATTTTCAAAACATATTTTATGTGCAAGCTTTGCAAATAATAGCAGTAACTAACACTGCACACAAAATTAATGTTGCAATATTCATTTTTATATTGGGAGTCCTCCTGCGCTGCTATGGACCACCCTCCCCTTTCCCTAGTTAACAGCCGCTAACACTCTAACTGATACCCACAAACAGTGTACAAATAAATAATATAATAGTGTAGCGCTTGATAACATAAGAAAACAACTAGAATAAATAAATTAGGTACATAAACCTAGTGACAACTCACATAGTGTCTAAAAAATAAGTGCTCTAAACAAGTGTAACTTAACTCATGAGTGAAAAACCTCATAAAACATATTAGTGTTGTAATAACCATTCAGCATAATATTTGTGTTAGTGCCACTCCTAATCAATAATACATGTGATCGTGCCAAATCACTAAAGTAAATGTATTGTCCAATATCCAAAAAACAAATATAAAACAGTGAAGTCCAAGTGATGCTTAAATACACATGCAATGTGTTAACATGGTGTCACTCGTGAAAAATCCACTCTTCCACTTTGGCTGCAATGCCTCCTCACCTCCTTCCTACGACCCCTAGGGGCCAACAAGCCTTTAGGATCAACTTGGATCCTCAGCACTCCTGGATGGTACCTCTCAGGTTATCCTTCTGTTTGTCCTCCTCCACACCTTTCCGCCTCACGGAGACCTCTACTCCAATCCTCTGTAAATCCTCACTCTCACAATGGTGAGTTCAAGAAAAGAAATCCTCCATAGTGTAGTAGTTAAAATACCAGCATTTTATTTATAGAATAGAAAGTCACTCACATTGTGTACAGCGTTTTTCTTCTCCCCTGCATGGGTAAACTGCACTCATGTAAGGCTCTAGGAAAATGGCGTCCCGTACCGGAAGTACGTCACTCGGGACTCCGGAAACTGCGTCTCTGCGTGCCTACGCGTTACGTCACGTACCTCGTGACTTCATCTGGGTCCCCATTTTACCCATGCAGGGGAGAAGAAAAACGCTGTACACAATGTGAGTGACTTTCTATTCTATAAATAAAATGCTGGTATTTTAACTACTACACTATGGAGGATTTCTTTTCTTGAATTCACCATTGTGAGAGTGAGGATTTACAGAGGATTGGAGTAGAGGTCTCCGTGAGGCGGAAAGGTGTGGAGGAGGACAAACAGAAGGATAACCTGAGAGGTACCATCCAGGAGTGCTGAGGATCCAAGTTGATCCTAAAGGCTTGTTGGCCCCTAGGGGTCGTAGGAAGGAGGTGAGGAGGCATTGCAGCCAAAGTGGAAGAGTGGATTTTTCACGAGTGACACCATGTTAACACATTGCATGTGTATTTAAGCATCACTTGGACTTCACTGTTTTATATTTGTTTTTTGGATATTGGACAATACATTTACTTTAGTGATTTGGCACGATCACATGTATTATTGATTAGGAGTGGCACTAACACAAATATTATGCTGAATGGTTATTACAACACTAATATGTTTTATGAGGTTTTTCACTCATGAGTTAAGTTACACTTGTTTAGAGCACTTATTTTTTAGACACTATGTGAATATTCATTTTTGCACCTGACATATTTTCACAATAGACCTATGAAGCAATCAATTCAAAACTCAAAGTAGCCACTTACAATACATTAATACATTTCTATATGATTTTCTCTTTTGCAGAGAACATATACTGTGCACATCAAGTCTTAAAAAATAACAACATTTGTCTTTTCTAGTTTCTTGAAGGTCCTTTAGCAGTTTCTAAAAGAAAAGTTAAAAAGAATATTTATCAAGAAAAGCAGTTCACTAATTAGGTACAGTAGCTGGTTTATGCTGAGTATGTCAGTGACTAGATTAAAGCTGAACTTCAGACAAATAAAGACACCAATTAATGCAGTTATTTAGCCATTAAAAATCAATACTTTAAATATAACTTTTTGAAGGGTATTTTAAAGTAAAACCTCACTCTCTCAATCAACTTTGACTATTTTTAATCCTTATGTTGCTAGAATTAGTAAATAGATGGAAAGTGTTTCATATTTATTTGTTTTAAACTACTTTTCTTATGTTTCATTAGGTACTTCCTGGTTTCTTGCCTAGGCAAATTATGTCATACACCCCAGGAGTCTTCTGGAGGGGAGGAGGAGTTTTCTCAGCTAAACACACCCTCCTGCATGTATGCCTGGAGTCAATGCTACATGAATCATCTGCCCCTACTCAAGATGGTCATGGCCAGAAATGCTATGGGGTGCTTTTCAAAGTGATTTCTCAGCAAAATAAAGCATGGAGACATGTACGGATGGATGAGTTTGCTTTGAATATTAAAAATAAATTAAATAGTATTTTTGCTTTGTGGTGCTCAGATGCAGTGTACTTTCTCTGGTTCTGAAGAAGTCTGCACTGATTGGCAGACAAAACGCATCAACGCAATGATGTCATCACACCCAGAAGTAGCGTCCCACGTGGTCGGCATTCCGGACTAGTGAGATTCATCTTTGGATGCTGGTGCAATCACAACTTTTCCCAGAATATTTGGAGAGCACTTCAAGGCGCATTACAAACTATCTAAATGGGACCTGGACAGCGCCCTATTGTGGACAAAGACGGCAATGCCGAACATATCTCCAACAGACTCTCACCAAAACACCCCAAGAAAAGTCACACTTTCACCCTTGAAAGTAAATTATTATAAACCTTTTCACAAATAAAACTCCTATCTCTTAATACCCGCTCAGAAATTTTCCCTTTTAAAACGTGTCTCAAAACCAACAACCTAATCCAAAAAATAGTCCAAAATAATAATAATGTCCAGAATATCAAAAATCTTCAAAGGTTCTATAATGTGTCCAACTCAATTCGCCAATCCAGATCCAGAAAACCTCAAAAAAATGAAACTAAATATAGTGTATTACCTTCATATAACATATTAGTGAGACGTGAATCATGCACACAAAATTAAATTAAATATTTTCCAGTGTACACTCCTGCCAACGTGGGAACACACACAAAAAAAATCAAATGAATAAAAATATATAAATAAATAAATCCACACAACACTCAGTGAAATTCAACACATCAAAAAGTGAACTTCAACACATCAAAAAATGAAGTGAGCAACTCACACTAGTGGGATTAAATGCTATTACCCTCTTGAAATCACAACAAGCATTTCAAGATGTGAATAGTGTTTTGCTTGTCAGCCTCCAATGCACATCACAGGTGAAGTGAGCATTCAGTGAGGGATCGCTCGAGAAGAAGTCGGGAGTGGCGAAACGCGTCAGTGATGTGCCGTCTGATGCTAAACTGGAAGGAGTGGCATGGCCATTTTGATTATTGGAATTTCAGCACACGAACTGCTGGGACTGATTGACGGATCTACAATCCCCTATGTAAGAATTTTATTAAATTGTGGTCTGATACCGTTATTATTCTACTGATGGATCTCTTCTTTACCTCCATGAGGAATTGGGGAAATTGAAAAGGGTATACCTGAAGGGTGGAAGCTGATAAGGTATACTATACTCTGAAATGCTGGTTTATGCTGCAAGAGGGTAATTGCCTTGAATCCCACTAGTGTGTGGCATCACTGAATGTTCACTTCACCTGTGATGTGCATTGGAAGCTGACAAGCAAACACTATTCACATCTTGAAATGCTTGTTGTGATTTCAAGAGGGTAATAGCATTTAATCCCACTAGTGCAGTGTTTCTCAACTCCAGTCCTCATGGACCCCCAACAGGTCATGTTTTCAGGATTTCCATTATTTTGCACAGGTGATTTGATCAGTTTCACTGCCTTAGTAATTACCACAGCTGTTTCATCTGAGGGAAATCCTGAAAACATGACCTGTTGGGGGTCCATGAGGACTGGAGTTGAGAAACACTGCACTAGTGTTTGATGTGTTGAAGTACACTTTTTGATGTGTTGAGTTTCACTGAGTGTTGTGTGGATTTATTTATTTATATATTTTATTTATTTATTTATTTTTGTGTGTGTGTTTTCCCACGTTGGCCAGAGTGTACACTGGAAAATATTTAATTTAATTTTTTGTGCATGATTAACGCGTCACTAATATATTATTGAATGTTATATGAAGGTAATACACTATATTTAGTTTAATTTTTATGAGGTTTTCTGGATCTGGATTGGCGAATTGAGTTGGACACATTATAGAACCTTTGAAGATTTTTGATATTGTGGACATTATTATTATTTTGGACTAGGATATTAAGAGATAGGAGTTATATTTGTGAAAAGGTTTATAATAATGCTGAACGTATGGCCTAAGGAGACACCGCCCAAGGAGAGACCATAAGAGCAATTGAACTGTCTGCACTTCGGAAACCTGATAGCAGTAAGTGTGTGAAACATCCATCCATCCATGATTTCATGCTGTTATGATCCATACACTGCCAGCAGTCATACTATCCTTTCCTCTTTCTACTAACACACGGTCCACCTTGTGGTCTATTACCCTCGGATATTACCATCACTATACATGGGACAGTATGATACGATTCAAAGCTGTATAATTTCCATGTACATTCTCAATGCATCTTTGGATACCTATTAGGTCCTAACTAGAGAACACTGACTCTCTTACTACTTGAAGGCTATACAATTTTGCTCTCCACTAGTCCGGGATAATCACTTCATTATAGCCATATTATACGTCCAGCTGCAGATTGCATGATATAAATTATGATTAGAGACCATTCATCACTACTGATGGCTCTGCTATGTATGATATGACTTGATTGTCTATAGATTGTTCCTTGTATAGGATATACCAGCACCTTTTTATCTCACTATTGTCCATTGCGACATTCTATATGTAAAAAGCATTGCAATCTGGATAGCTTTTTCACATTTTTTAAAATTATATGTCTAGTGGTTGTGTGATATTCACTGTCTGCAGATATCGCTTTTTCTCTAAATATGGGATTAATAAATATGTGGTTTTACATGTGAGCTACTTTGCTTGGGTGTATTATTACCTACTTTGGTAGTGTGCGTTTTGCAGTTACAATTGTTTTGTTTTCACTTTCTCTTTAACTGCTTCCCATCCGCCCTATAGCAGAAATACTGCTACAGGGTGGCACAGGTGTGCAAAATCGCGTATATATATATATATATATATATATATATATATATAGATATCTATATATATCTATATATATATGTAATTTTGCAGTTCCGGGTAGGGGGCGCATGGAAGCTATGCGCGCGCCTTACCCACGCCGCCATTCGCTGCCTTGGCTGTCAATCACCAGGTCCCGGCCGGTGATTACTCGCCGGCACCTAGTGATTGCCGAGTATTTCCGACGGTGGAGAGAACTGCCATACAAATCAGTGTGCTTACAGTTGAAAGCACAAACACAGCATACTGTGAAACAGCACACCGTTAACCCTTTGATCGCCCCACATGTTAACCCCTTCCCGCCCAGTGTCATTAGTAAAGTGTCAGTGCTTTTGATTAGCACTGATCACTGTATTGGTGTCACTGGGGATGCCAGTGACACCAAGTCAATTCCCTCCAGTGTCAGAATGCCTGCTGCAGTCCCGCTATAAGTCGCTGATCGCCGTCATTACTAATAAAAAAAAAAGAAATAAAATTCTAGTATATATACCGCCATTTGTGCACGCTATAACTTTCACGTAAACCAATTAATTTACACATATTGGGATTTTTTTTAGCAAAGACATGTAGCAGAATACATTTTACCCTAAATTTATGACATTTTTATTGGACATGTTTAATAGCAAAAAAGTAAAAAATATTGTTTTTTCTCAATATTGTGGGGGTTTTTTCTTTATAGTGCAAAAAATTAAAACCGCACAAGCAAACAAATACCACTGAAAAAAAGCTCTATTTGTGAGGAAAAAAGATGTAAATTTAATTTGGGTACAGCGTTGCATGACCGCTCAATTGTCACATAAAGTAACGCAGTGCTGTAACTCAAAATATGGCCTGGTCAGGAAGGGGGTTAAATCCTCTGGAGGGCAAGTGGTAATGTACTGCATAGCCAAAACTTTGTTTTTGTTTTGAATATTGTATAGAAGATTCAGAATCCCTGTCAAGTTTTTTTGCTATCCATACTACTGATGAGAGGAAATACAGAATTTTACAGTTGTCACTTACACAGGATGACAGGATGTGAGGGTAATTGTTCCAACAACTGTTCTGGGGCAACTGCCTGATCTTATCTCACCTCCTGCTGTGCCTCAGACACAGACAATAAACTGACAGAGATATTAATCCCTCTCTACTCTATCCAAAGCTACATAAAAAGTTTTGTCTGTATATGTAATTTAAAGCTGGGTATACATGCACCCAAACCCATATACATTCTAAATAAGTATGTGCCCAGTCTTTAAATGCATTTACTAAATAATAAACCTCAAACTCCATCTTTGTAACTGAAAGAAAAAAAGATGCAAATTTGAAATATAAAAAATGCACCCTTATAAAGCTAAATGGGGGGCATACAACAGCCAAACAGCAACTGAAGTTGTTGCTGAAAAAACAGAAAAAGATATATCTGTCTCAAAAAAAAACTCTCTTATGTCTGCAAAATTTGCTCAAGGCATGTGCCAAACATACTGCTATAGGAATGTGCAAAGCACACATGTAGTGGTGCTGATTTACTAAACAAACTCAATCAGGTTGATTTTCTAAAGGCAAATAGGCAGTTCACTGTGCAAGGAAAATGGCATTTTGAAAGAGAATTTTCTTCAGACCTTAGTGAATGAGGCGAAGCATACATAATAATGTGCAAGAAATTTTTTTAAAAACCCAGCATTTTACTTGCGCATGATTGGATGATGGAAATCAGCTGATCTTCACCTCATTCACTAGGCTGTGGCGCAAAATCCCTTGCAAAGTAGACAGCCAATTTGTTCAGTAAATCAACACCACTGCATGTGTGCTTTGCACATTCCTATAGCAGTGTGCAAAGCATATACTGTCCCATATGGAAGAAAAATATATTTGGAATATATTTTGAAAATATTCTTCCCAAATATATCGACATATATTTGAAATGCTACAATTTTGGCTGTATTCAATATATTTAAAAATATATTTCAATAAATATTTATATATATACTGTATGTTGAAATGTGTTTTTATTACAAAATATATGAAAAATATTTTTAAAAATACATTTCAAATATACTGTATGTCTTTAAAAAAACACAAATCTACATTTTTGGAATGCATTTACAAATATATGTAAAAATATATGTTAAAATGACTTTTTTATATGTTAAAAAAAAAATCTGAACAATATATTTAAAAAATATTTCCTGTCTTCTGTGAGCTTTCCACAACTACTGCACATCTGGTGCAACACACACTGAACAAAGGCTCTTAAGAAAGCTGTTTTTGGGGAGAGTGGACTGGCACAGTGGCATACCCCCATGGTTGGCCCTTCCAAGCCACTTGAGCATAGCTCACTGACCAGAAAGTACATGTTTGGTAATGGGTGATATTGTGGTGAACAATCTCATTAGTTCACCATTTTCTGAATTGAAAACAGCTAGGGTTCGGATTAAACTCATGCTCAACATGAACCTACAGCTCATCCCTAATGTCCACATCCATAATGTCCAGAACAAGACTTCTTTAGTAAATGTTTGAGTCATAGGTTTCAAAATATTTTTGCCTTCTGTCCCACTGGCCCATGATGTCAAAAATATTATTTTCTTGTATGTTTTATTAAATAACAAGCTAAAAAGAAAATCCTGGTAACTATAATTTAAAATAAATGTCTTCTTATCAACAGAATGATAATTTATGAATCTCATTACACATTCAGTTTTTAATCTTTAAATTAGACTATCAAACACTTCTTTGCCTCTTGTGACCAATCTTGTGAAGAATAACCCTTGTTTCTTGTGCTGCTTAAATATATATTTTGTTTCTTCAAGTACCATGCAAAGAAATTAACAGTAACATACCCAACACGTATTATGACATTGTGCTGTCACTCTAGATTCAGATATTTAAAAAAAGATCTCACCCTGAGTGGCTATTGTAAAATGTACAAAAAGTAACACTTTCTGGCTTATTTAGTAAGGCAAAATAAGGAGCATTTTTTTTAAAATAGAAGTTAAGCAATCTGCTTGGAAGAAATATAACACATATGTCAGATCATATTCCAAACTTAAATCCAACGGTGCTCCCAAAGAGTGACTTGTGTTTGGCAGGGTTTTTTGGGGGCTGGCATCTACTGACCCTAGTCCTGTACTCGGGTGCTTCCAGTTCAGTAGACGTGACCTCATTCATGTGGAAGATGATGCCTTTATAGCATTAATGGGCCATTTTTTGTGGAGTCTTAACTTCCAGATGCTGTGTGCAGGCAGCCTGTGGAAGTCTATTAGGATGCAGCAGCTGCACAGTCGCAGTGGCAGGTGTAGGTTGGTGGGTGAGCAGACCTGAATGCACACTGTTCGCTCACCCAGACCCACGTGCCTGTGATATTAGAACTGGCAGATGTGTCCATGCAGCTGCTGCATCTTAATAGACTTCAATGGACTGTTTACACACTGCAGATGGAAGTTGAGACACCAGAAAAAAAATAACCCCTTCATGCTATACAGGCATCATTGCCCATATGAATGAGGCCTAAGCACCCGAGAGGCAGTCATGGCGGAAGAATTGATTGGAGCAACTTGTTGTGTTTGCAGTGTTCACTTTCCTGTGTCCCTCATACCTCCCCAAAGTTGTAAGTAGATAGGAGCTGCAGGGCATGTCTGATATTCTGGGCAGTGGTGTGTTTTGGTTTTGTGCTGTCCTAGGCAAGACTAAAATTGGTGGCCCCCCTCCATCTAAATTGGAGCCAGTGGTGGCAGAGTAATGGATCGAGGAAAACAGTCTAAGGTTTTCCATGATCACAAAGGTTGGGAGAGGACAATGTGACTATCCAGGGCCCCTGGGGAACTTATACCTCCATGGCCTCCAGGAACTAAAGTGTAAGCAGTGCAGACAAGTCCCAGCGTGAACCTATTGGAGCTGAGGACATGGCCCTCCAATATCCAACTAGTGAAGGACAACAAGTTCAAGCATTAACCCCTGACATCTAATGATGTGACATCCCCAAAATTGATGGACTGCAAGTCCCAGCATGAACTCCTCAGAGCTGAGTATGTGACACCCCCCAACTAGTGAAGGACTACAAGTCCCAGCATGAACCCCTGAGATCTAAGGATGTGACCCCAACAAATGGAAGGACTACAAGTCCCAACATGAACCCCTGAGATCTAAGGATGTGACTCCTTAGATCTCATGGGTTAATGATGGAACCTGTAGTCCTTCACTAGTTGGGAGAGTAGGGGTGTCATATCCTTGGCTCTGGGGGGGGTTTATGTCCCCCAAAAGTGAAGGACTACAAGTCCTAGCATGAACTCCTGAAATCTAAGGATGTGACTCCTCCCATCCCTCCGAGGGTGTCATCTGTCTTCTGCTGTCGATCATCTGCCGTCCTCTCTGTATAGGTATCAGCCTGGCTCCCTCAGTAATGACACAAATGATTCCATCCCCAGCGTCTGGCCTCACCTCAGAAACTCAGAATTGAGACTCAAATCCAGTTCACTTCCCTCAGAGCAATGCCTCCGCAGATGCTGGAGTAGGTGGGTGGGGCTAATCACTAAGTGCAGAGGAGGAGAAAGTAAAATACCCCCCCCACTCTGAATGCTGGGGCCTTGACCTCTCTCTCCATTAGGTGATGTGATGTCACTGGTTGCTAGAAGCCAGGCGATCCTAGCAACCAGGGGGCAGTAGCGCCAGCGGATGAACAAGCGGAAACGATGTCGGACTTACGTAACACTAATACTTGATTACTGTCTCGAGTAAAGCAGCATTGCGGTGGCTTTTTTGGGGGGCATCAGATTGGCTTATGTGTCCTAGGCAAATGCCTTGTTTGCCTCATGGTAGATACGCCCCTAATTCTGGGTACACATCTTCCCACATACAGAAAAGGCTCCCCGATGGCAGAAGAGAAGGTGGTGTTTGCATGTTTCAGTCCAGAGATCTCCTAGAGTAGTCCACCCATGTGCAAGAAGTGGGTAAGTGAGCAGATGCCAGGATAGCCCAGGTACAGTGGGTGGGAGCACAGAATGAAGCGTACCTCTGCACTCCTGATTGTTCTATATGTAGCACCCTCCTAGTTTAGCTAGGGAAGCTAGATCCTAATGGTTAGACAGGAGTTGTTAGCAGCTCAGGTTCAATAGCCAGAGGGGTCAAATTATGGTCAGGGCTGAGAGGCTATGCAGGTCAGCCCCTCTGGAATTTCCCGCTGCTCTGAGGCTATTGGTGGAGGGCTTTGGAGGCAGTGGGTGGATCTGAGGAGTGGCTAGCTGCACTCTTGAGGGACCTCATCCAATCCACAACATAAAGCTTGGCAAGGGGTTGGACTCCCTAAAAGATGTTGAAGCCTGCTCAGTGGCAGAAGAGGAGAGGAGTGGGATTGTGGAAGTTGGTGTGTGGAGAAAGGAAGGAGTGAGGAAGGAGGCTGCCAGGAGGCCTAATGGTATGGGGCCTGCCTGAGAGCCTGGAATTGGAAAGGCGGAAAACATGTAGCTCGATGGGCCCCTGAGCAAGGACCACCTGTATGGCAGGGAAGGAGCAGTCCAGCTGATAGGCCTGGTAGCAGCAGCCAACCTGCAAGCAGTACAGGAGAGTATCTGAGTGAATACACCTGCACCCCTTGGGCGGATAGGGGAAGGAGCACTCTGGTGGGAAACTAGATTACCCTACTAGTGACTGTTCATTCATCTAAAGGAACAGGAGCCCGATCCTCTGCTCAGGAAAACCTCCAGATTGCTGGGTGAAGAGGAAAGTTTCATCTAGGGTCTGGGGTGGTACATCAAGGAGACGCTGGCTAGCTCTCCAACAGAGACTGTGATGCAGAAGAAAAGGACATTTGTTGGTTCCCTTGGGCATCGTATACCCCACTTACCCTATCCCAGTTCAAATTGCCTCAATAAACAACAAAAAAAAACACTCAAGGACTGATTTCTGACTCTGAATGCAAGCTTGTGTGGAGAATGCAGTTTTCCTGGCTGTGCAGGAATACAGGGGGACTCAGTTCATCAGCAGCCCCTAATGGGGCAGTGCTACATATAGGATCCAAACAATGTACACATGGTGTGATAACAATAAAAATGCCCGGCCCTGGGGACTCCCCTTTTTTTTAGGGTAAATACATGTGTAGTTTGTGTTGTTCACCAATCTGACCCTATTCATTTTCAGTCTCCTCCTCAGTGCAGAGTGTGATCAGTCTGGCCCTGCCTGCATTGATCTACCATGGTATATTCTGCTTCATGCCATATCCATAGTGTGTCTCCTTGTGTACACAATACTCCCCGTGTGGCTCAGGTTACCTAACATTCCTGGGTGGCAGCCAGAGATAGATGTCTGCTTCCATCCAGTAGCATGACACAAATGTGTAACGTTTGCACATAACAGTCACATACAGTAACATTTCTGTATCTTCTCACATCACATCTGACATTTCCAGTAGACCAAATATGTTTTCCAGGTTAAGCTCAGCATGAAAACTAATGTGTAAATGTAACACCATCAGATATAAGCCAAGCCTCTGTGCTTGCAGCAGCCCTCTGAGAGACACCAGGTATGGGTTTGGGGGGCACTTAAAATTTTGGGGAGAGAGAAAGGTGGCTTGTGGAATGGTGGCTCTGGTTTTAGGCATATTTAGATGTATAAACCAACCAGGGATTAGACTAAAAATCTAAATATTCAACCAATATTACAATTCACATTAGCAAATTACGTATGAAATTCCAAAGTATATATAAACATTCATTCATTCATTCCGCAGAAGATATAGGTCTTTCATTTACTGCATATTCTTTTTTACTGCACATGTGATCGTTCATCTAACACACGGGTGTCAAACTGGCAGCCCTCCAGCTGTTGCCAATCTACAAGTCCCATCAGGCATTGCAAGATTGACAGTTATAAGCATGACTCTGAAAGGCAGAGGCATGATGGAACTTGTAGAATCGCAACAGGTGGATGGCCGCCAGTTTGACACCCCTGATCTACCACATTTCGTTGAACAACATACACTTTTTCAAAGATGCTTGTGCAATTGTATATAGTATACCTTACAAAGGTGTGGTTTTGGATACACACCTCATCCAGTAAAATGATGTCTGTCTCATATATCTATTGAACCTTTCATTTGTTCATAACACCCTACCCACCTCGTGATGATGTCTTGGGTGTGAACCAGAGGTACCATGAGTCTGGGGAGTATTATCCTGATGAATGTGAAAAAATACCAGCACCATGTGCCTCAAAATTCTTACTAACAATCAAATATATAGGAAAATCTTTCAACAGGAAGTGATCAAATTTCATTTGCAATTACAAAAATTGGTTGAGACTGCAGTTGAGGGTAATGTTATTCCCTTAAAAAAAAAAAAATTCACCAGAACCCACGTTGTCACAGTTTATCTATTCTGTACACCACCCCCAACTCCCCCTCCCATACTATCCAACTTCTTTCTCTCACCCTAGATTCCTTTACCTTCCTGGCCAACCCACCCCTATCTAGCAGGTGTCATAATAGGTGACAGCTTTGCAGCCTAGAAGTCCAAGTTTTTATTCTTTTATTATTTTATTTCTGATGTCACTGAAAGTTATCTCCCTAAACATTCAGGGTCTCAGTTTACCATATAAGAGAATAAAAGTTTTACTATATTTTATATATTTCACATAAAAATATAGTCTGATTACAGGAAATTAATTTCTCTCAAATTCTACTCTGCCTTCTTGCACTCTACCCTGCCCAGTTTTACACTGCTCCTGCAAAAAAGCAAACAGTAAGAGAAAAAGAGAGAGGCGTCCTAATAGCCCTGCCACATTTGGTCCATTTCCCCTGCAGTAAACAGATCAGAGACCCAAAAGTCAGATATCTAGTTTTGGTGGACTCAGCCCTGATATCCCCATAACAGTTGTTATTTATTGAGCTATTTAATGCTCCCCAAGTTTGAATGTAATTGTTTTTTTCTCCAACTAATTTTTAATTATTTATAATATTTCCATTTTAATTTTTAATTCTACATGCAATCTGCTTGCTTGCTCCCTTAGAAATTGTGGCCTATCCAATAAAGGCTTAAGCCTGGGTTCACATATATGCAGTGCTGTATATCGCATGTGATTCGCACAGGAACTACACAACATTTCTGTGCAAATCACATGCGATTTGTGTGTGGTACAATTGGAGCCATACATTTTGTATGACTCTAATCACACCACACCAGCACCAAAAATGTGCAGGACCCTTATTTTGTCCACATTACAATCAGATTGCATGGGTATTCACACCTATGCGATCCGATTCTGCACATTGCACTGCGTTTTGCGGACCGCTTTCAGGATGTTGTTAACTTAAAATGCACACTCGCACCGGTTTGCATGAACGGGGTGTGATTATGATGCGGTGTGGAAATCGCACAGTAAATGCTGCGAATTCCGCACCATATCAGTGTGAACCAGGGCTGAAAGGTGTGCTGTAAACATGTACACTTTTTCCTTTACATTTGAAACAAACAGACAATATTTTTTTTATTTCCAGATGCAATATGTCTGCTCAAGAAATTCTGCCTAAGAAACTGCAGTCTGTGGTGCAAAAGTGTACATTTTTCTCTCTTCAGTCCCTGATCCAATTTACTAATTTTTTTATTTAAAGATGAAATGTGCAGACTCATTCACCCAGAAATCGCAGCATGAAGGTTTAATATCTGTGGTGTAAATCTGTAACATTTTTCCACCTTCAGTCTTCTAAAAAATGCAATCATTTTTTAGTTCTATGTGCAATCTGTTTCTCGCTCCCTCAGAAATTGCATCGTATCCAAAAATGTGTGCTGCAAATCTGTACATTTTTCCATCTATAATCTTAGGAACTAAATAACATTTTTTTACATGAAATCTTCCTGGTCTCTCTTTCTTTCTGAATTAGCAGACCTTTAAAATGTTTTCAAAAATAATATGCAAATATGTTAAATTTTTCAGTCTTTAGCCTAAAACACATTGTTATTTGTTTAATCAAGATGAAAATCTGTGTGCTTTCTCCACTGAAATTGTATCTTAGCTAAACAGGAACACATACTGCTCAAGAAATTCTGCTTTGAAATATTTCTGGCTTTTGACTGTGGCATAACAAAAAAAAACCTCTCTAAAACTAATAAATATTTTGTTTAGTGGAAATTAACTACAGTGCTCAGCATAAATGAGTACACCCCTTTTGAAAAGTAAGATTTTAATCAATATCACAATGAACACAAGGACAATTTCCAAAATTTTGACAAAACCGAGTTTTATTGAACATTTGTTTAGCTCATTACATGAAAGTAAGGTTAATAATATAACCTAGATTACAAAATCTTCAGTTTTACTCAAATTAGTTGATGCAAAAATGAATACACCCCACAACAAAACCTACTGCATCTAGTATTTTGTATGACCTCCATGAAGGACAACACCAAGTCTTCTAGGCATGGAATGAACAAGTTGATAACATATTGCAACTTTTATCTTTTTACATTCTTCAAGAAAGACCTCTTTTAGAGCCTGGATGCTGGCTAGAGAGTTATGCTCAACTTGTCTCCTCAGAATTCCCTATAGGTGTTCAACTGGGTTCAAATCAGGAGGCATACTTGGCCACTGAATCACTTTCACCCTGTTCTTCTTCAGAAATGCAACAGTGGTCTTAGATGTGTGTTTTGGATCATTGTCATGTTGGAAAAGTGCACGATGGAGTGATGGTATCATCCTCTCTTTAAATATAGAGCAGTACATCTGTGAATTCATGATATCATCAATGAAATTCAGCTCCCCGACACCAGCAGCACTCACGCAGCTCCACAGGAGGACACTGCCACCACCATGTTTCACTATAGGCACAATGCATTTTTCTTTGTACTCCTCACCTTTGCGACACCATACAGTTTTGAAGCCATCAGTTCCAAAAACATTTCTCTAGGTCTCATCACTCCAGAGTAGAGAGTTCCAGTAGGCTTTTTCCTTTTCAGCATGGGCCCTGGAAAGTTCTAGGCAGGCTTTTTGTGCATGGGTTTAAGGAGAGGCTTCCTTCATGAACGACACCCATGCATGCCATACCTGTGCAGTGTGAGCCGTATTGTGTCACGGGAAATAATCACCTCAGTTTACCTTTCTACTTCTTTAGCTAACTGCAGTGAACTTGTATGGCAATTTTCTTCAACCCTTCTCATCAGAAGATGCTCCTGTCAAGGTGTTAACTTCCATGGATGGCCTGGACATCTCTGTGAGATGGTTGCAGTTCCATCTTTGTTAAATTTTTGTATCACTTTTGCTTTAGTATTCTGCCTGATAAGTAAAGCTTTGCTGATCTTCTTGTAGCCATCACCTTTCATGTGTAAATAAATTATTTTCTGTTTCAGACCTTGTGCCATTACTCTTCCATGTGATGCCATTGCTGACAGCTTGAAATGGGAAGGGTTTTCTCTGTTAAGTAACGTCCTTTTATAATCAACTGTCTGCTGGACACCTGTTTAATGAATAATTAGACTCACCTGTAGTTGAATTCTTGGTAATAAGAATTTTGTTGTTTAAAATTTAGCTTTCCTCCTAAGACTTTCATTGGGTGTATTCATTTTTGCAACATGGTCTTGAATGAATTTGTTAGGAAAAATACTTTTTTGTGTGTGCAAATGAACAAATCTTGTTTGCAATCAATGGCCTGCATTTGTGGGAGTATTTTGCAGTAAAGTGTCCCATAGAAAACGTTGATTCTGAAAGGAAAGTAAAGGTTTTCTGTCAAATCTGTTGGGGTGTACTAATGTATGCTGAGCATTGTATATTAGGTTGCTTCTGCTGTTTTCAATTCAATGAATACTGTAAAAGTAAATTCAATTAATACACATGCAATTTATATGATGCCACAACACAGTGTTGCTGGTGCTTCCCCAGAAAGGTAATGTTCTTAAAACCATGCACAGCTTAAAGGAGAAATACAGCCAAAGCTCATTTGTCCAGAACTCCTGCGACCCATTTTCAGCCGACAGCTGAGGCTAAAGTCCTCTCTTGGCTGAAGTCACAGAGTTAGTCCAGGCTGGAGAAAGATCCCGACTTTTAAGTTGGGATCCACCCAAATCCCTGGACTAGAACTTGGCTCAGCATCTCAGTGATCCACTGTGAGCCTAAGCCAGCTCTTACCGTTCCTGCCCTCTCCACAGCCCAGTGTTCTAGTAAGTGGGGGGGGGAAGGGGGGCAGAGCAGAGAGCGGTGCACTGAGAACTGAGCGATCAGTGGGCTTTGATCACTCAGTTCTCAGTCTTAGAGCCAGTGTGGGACAGATGCAGCATCAGACCAAATCTGCATCCACCTAGGTAAGTATGATTTCTAAAAAAAAAAACCCTTAACTTCTCTTTTAAGACATCCCTCAAACATTTAATTTTTTTTTGTATTTTCAATATTGCCTTTTAAGCTGCTTGATAAAATTATTTCCCTGCTGAACACTAATGTGTCTATTAACCTATGAAATTGCCATTACTGGTGTCTAAAAATTGTCTCCCTTTGATTTCAATGGGTTTCAGAGTAATGATTTCAGGTTTATAAATAAACTAAAACTAAATTACTGATTCTTCATTCACCCAGAAAAAAAATGATCTTTCAGTTATTAACCAATCCAATGTGGGATAAGGTGAATGCAAATATTATTCATAGTTTTGCGACTCTCCTGTGGGGACATGAAATTCTGACAATCAAGATACTTCCTATGTTCTTCATCAGGAAGCCTTTTCTAGACTGAATAGACATACTGTATGTCTGAGTACTCATGCCGTCATGATTAAAGCATTATTAAAAGCTATTCTCCTTAATTAAAATGATAAACATGACATTCTCACCTGTTCTGTGCAATCATATTGCACAGAACATCCCCAAATCTTCTCTTCTGGGGTCCCCCGCCGGCTCTCTTGGCCCCTCCTTTTCCGTCTGCCGCCATAGCAAGTTCCTTGCCATGCAGGCAGATGTACAGGTTCATTCCGGAAACCAGCCATAGACAAACACATTGTGGCTCAGGACACAAAATATTGAGCACCAGCACTATTGTGATCTGTAGCTTCTGCCTGCAACGTATCAGTTGTGTTAAAAGTTCCAGCAATAAGAGCGTTTGCCTTGGGACTAGAAGTCCTTACAGGAATGGTACAAATCTTTTTTGTGGAACCTTGATATCTTGAAGTTTTTTTTCGTCTAGTTCTCCTGCGTTAGTTAACCCTCACTTCCTTACACTGCACATATCTCTATGGTTGTGGATAATATTTTCTTTCTTGTCTGTATCCTTGCTAGATATACAGTATGTACTGCATCTGTTCATTTATATTCTGGATGTATCTGTGAAGCTATTTCAATAAAACTCTTTATGGGAAAAAAAAGTACCAGACATTTGGGTACCACATGCATGAGGAAACACGTGACTCTGCGCCACAAAGATTAGTGGGAACAGCATCCTAACGAGACAAGTGGGTATCAAAGAGCATGCACCATAAGGGTACATAGTAACTTCTTTCTTTTAGACTGATGCTAATGTGTCCTTTTCCACATTCTCCTCCTCAAAGCTGCAAATAGACATCTAGTGCAAACCTATCCTTTTTCCCCTCCTAAAGGGCACATAGCAGCCATGCTCTCGGGCTTGCAAATGTTCCTATTCCTTCCTCCTCAAGGTTGCATGTTAGCTATTTCTCTGGACTCCAAATGTAACCTTTTACCTCCTGCCATTCCTCAAGGGTGCAGAGCAGCCATTTTTTTTTTATTGAACTTCTAATGCTAATTTTTTGTGGCCTGTGCTACAATACATTGAAAGGGAATGCAGCTGCCATTATTTTGACCAGTCTTTGCCCAGCATTATTATTTTGCACAAAATGCCATTCCTGCCCTTCACCATTGAAGTGTCATGATGCAGCAGGAAGCAAAGGAGGAATACAGGGATCTTATGCATGCTATGAAAGAAGTGTGCAGTGGCAGTACCCTTGTTTCTGACCCAACAGACTCTGAATAAAGTTAATATAAAATTATACATATACTGTACTATATACAGTACTTCAACCATATTAAACTCGTATGAACTTTAGAAAAAAGTGTCAGTGTTACTCATAGTACCATTAGCCTGCAAACCTCTAGCTGTTTAGGCCCCTTTCACATATAGGGTCTGATCAGGTCCACCAGTCAGGTTTGCTGTCGGACCTGACCGGATGGTCCATTCATCCCTATAGACCGACGGGTGTAAACGGACTTGTGCCCATTTGCACCTACCTACCTCTGGCCTGATCCATTCAGCAAAAAAAATGGAAGGGGACCTGTTCTCCTCCATCTAAGTGGATTGGATAGGAGGGCAGTTGGGTGTAAATGAAAAGGAGGAGTCTGTTTACTCCTGGCTGCCCATAGAATAGAGCAGGCTATGTCCATGTCCACTCTGTATAAACTGAATAGACAGGGAGGTTCATCCGCCCACTCTACTGTGATCAGCAGAGGATCAGCGGACAGATCCCCTGCTGATCAAAATGCAGTCTGCCCAGGGGTGGACTGACAACTCATGGGGCCCCTGGGCAATAGGGGATCATGGGGCCCCTGTGTCCTTGCCCAAACTCAAAAAAGCCTATGAAAAAGGTAACAGGGGCATCTCATGGGGTCCCATACTGACCCCGGGCCCTCGGGCAGTGCCCGAGTTTCCAAATGGTCAGTCCACCCCTGAGTCTGCCCCATGTAAAAGGGGTTCAAACCACATTTCACGTTAGAGAGTGTCACAATGTTTTCACTAGATGATCAAGCACTGACTGAAAGGTGTCCTTGTTAGTTTGCTTTCTCATTCACATAAAGCAGTGGATAATACACTGCTCAAAAAAATTAAAACAACACTTTGAAAACACATCAGATCTCAATGGGGAAAAAATCTCATGCTGGATATCTATACTGATATGGCCTGGGTAATGTGTTAGGAACGTAAGGATGCCCCATCGTTTGATGGAAATGAAAATTATCAACCCATGAACCTCAACAAATGCTGCAGCAGGCTAGTCCATTTTGCTGAAATTTCATTGCAGCAACTCAAAATGGTACTCAGTGGCTTGTATGGCCCCCACGTGCTTGTATACATGCCTGACAACATTGGAGCATGCTTCTAATGAGATGACAGATGGTGTCCTGGGGTATTTCCTCCCAGATCTGGACCAGGGCATCACTGAGGTGCAACCTGGCGGCATCGGATGGACCGAAACATGATATCCCAGAGGTGTTCTATTGGATTTAGGTCAGGTGAGTGTGGGGGCCATTCAATGGCATCAATGCCTTCATCATCCAGGAACTGACTGCATACTCTTTCCACATGAGGCCGGGTATTGTCGTGCACCAGGAGGAACCCAAGACCCACTGCACCAGCGTAGAGTCTGACAATGGGTCCAAGGATTTCATCCCGATACCTAATGGCAGTCAGGGTGCCATTGTCTAGCCTGTAGAGGTCTGTGCACCTCTCCATGGATATGCCTCTCCAGACCATCACTGGGCCACTACCAAAACGGTCATGCTGAATGATGTTACAGGCAACATAAAGTTCTCCATGGCTTCTCCAGACCCTTTCACATCTGTCACATGTGCTCAGGGTGAACCTGCTCTCATCTGTGAAACGCACAGGGTGCCAGTGGTAGACCTGCCAATTCTGCTGTTCAATTGCAAATGCCAATCGAGCTCTATGGTGCCTGTCAGTGAGCACAGGGCCCACTAGAGGATGTCGGGCCCTCAGGCCACCCTCATGAAATCTGTTTCTGATTGTTTGGTCAGAGACATTCACACCACTGGCCTGCTGGAGGTCATTTTGTAGGGCTCAGGCAGGGCTCATCCTGTTCCTCCTTGCACAAAGGAGCAGATACCGGTCCTGTTGATGGGTTAAGGACCTGCTACGGCCCTGTCCAGCTCTCCTAGAGTAACTGCCTGTCTCCTGGAATCTCCTCCATGCTCTTGAGACGTTCTGGCAATGGCACATATTGATGTGCCATCCTGGAGAAGTTGGATTGCCTGTGCAACCTCTGTAGGGTCCAGGTATCGACTCATGCTACCAGTAGTGACACTGACCCTAGCCAAATGCAAAACTAGTGAAAAACAGTCAGAAAAAGATGAGTAGGGGAAAAAATGTCAGTGGCCTCCACCTGTAAAACCATTCCTGTTTTGGGGGTCATCTCATTGTTGCTCATATAGCGCTCCTGATGTTTATTTCATTAACAGCAAAGCAGCTGAAACTGATTAACAACCCCCTCTGCTACTTAACTGACTAGATCAATATCCCAGGAGTTTAATTGACTTGATGCTATACTCTGATTAAAAAGTGTTCCTTTTTAATCAGACAGGCAGGACACCACTGGATCCACTGGGTGGGTGAGTGACTTAACTGTGTAGAACTGGCAACAAGATAAGCGGGGGTTTAAAAAAATTGGGGGATCCTGAGTGAAGATTTGCTTTAAAGGAGAACTCTGATGGGTTTAATAAATTTTATTTTTGTATTTTAAACAATTTACTGTATACCATTATTTGTATCAAATAATTTTTAAAAAGGAACATTTAAAAAAGGGTAATTTATTTCCTTTTTTTCAGAGAATGCTGGGGTTTCTAAAAGATAATTGATAAATGCCGCTAACTTGACGATTGCTGTTTTTTTTTTTAATCTGTTTATTGAAATATTTGCCAAAAAGACAATAAACAAAAGAACATATCAAAAAGGTGAGAACCCATGCAGGGGCCTCAATAAATGTAGCAAATTAAATTAATGTAGAATGAGCAAAGGCAACTTGATGACTTTTTGTCTAACTGAAAATCTATATATACATGATTTTGCACTTCTGCCACATGGAAACGTGGCCGTGCCGCCAGAGGATTGCTTCTGTTGTGAAATGTCACAGCACAAAGCAGTCTACAAGTCTCCGTGAGCAGTTGCTCACCAGCACTTGCAGATTGTCGGTCAGGGAGAAAGAACAGAGTTGTATCTATGTTTACATTACAGGTCTGTTGTGACATAAATCGTGTGTTTCTTCAGAGCTGAGAACAGGATCCATCACTTCCCATAGTAAAAGCACCACCTAGTGTGCACCAAGCACATAACTAGGCACACACTTAACCGTTTGGTCACCCTAGATGTTAATTCTCTCCCAACCATTGTCATTAGTACTGTGATTAGTGTATATTTTTAGCACTGGTTCCCGAAGAGTATTAGTGTCAGATTGTCCATCACATAATTGCAGTCCCGCTATAATTCGCTGATCGCCACCATTACTAATATAAAAAAGATTTTTTTAAATTCTAGTATATGTACCATAATGTTTAGACACTATAACTTTTGCGCAGGCTAATCAATATACAATTATTGGGATTTGTTTTTACCAAAAATATGTAGCAGAATACATTTTGGCCTACATTTATGAAGAAATTAGATTTTTTAAATTTTGTATTGGATATGTTTATAGCAGAAAATAAAAAATATTGTTTTTTTTTCAAAATTGTCAGTCTTTTTATTTCTTTATAGTGCAAAGAGTAAAAATCACAGAGGTGATCAAATAGCACCAAAAGAAAGTTCTATTTGTGAGAAAAAAAGGACACAAATTTAATTTGGGTGCAGGGCTGCATGACCAAACAATTGTAAGTTAAAATAACTTAGTGCCATATCACAAAAAATGGCCTGGTCAGAAAGGGGGTTACATCTTCTGGAGGGCAAGTGTCCACTTTTCTAAAAAAAAAAAGCTAACAATGTGGGGCATATCAACACAAGCAAGCCAAGTATAAACTTCATTATAAAAGGAGGTGCAGCGCTGATTGTATAAAATCAACTAAAAATATATATATTCAAGTGCGAAGTTCATAAGTAAAAACAGTTTAAAGTGACTCTAGTGCTCTTTAAGTGCTTGTTTTTCTGGAAACCGGTGTCCGTGCAATAGTTGTGTAAGTAATGTGCACTCACTGGACACGCATATAAAATGCGACTGTAAATATTACTCCAGAAGTCATCAAGCTAAGTCAGGAACTAAGATGTCTTCCTTCTAAGGGATGGATGGTCATCAAACAGGATCATGGGGCTTTAATGGTGATCCACATCATCCAGAGTTCCCCTTAAGGTGTTAAGCGGGTGTTGCTCCCTGGATGAGAGATTCCCTCTCTGGATTAGGAATGGGTCTCATCCTATGGCAGAGTGTCTTGAAATTAAATCTTCCCCAAGGAGTTAAAACAAGGATATGCCCAGAGTGTAGTAGGTAATAAGCAAATTTATTTGAGATAAGTAAAACCGATGCATCATGTATCTTTCATGCTTGATAATGGTTACAAGCATGAAAGATACATAGGACTAACCGTCCACATTCAAAGATGGCCGCCGGAGCTCCACGTTGCTCTGGCTGTGTGACGTCACAGCGTAATGTGGCTCCTACTTACGCGTTTCGTGCGCACGCACGTCTTCAGAGGGGATCGCCAATTACACCGCGTCGTCCGCCGCTCGCTTATATAGGGACTGTCGCATGCATATCAAGCAGTCGCCATTTTGGAGAAGGTCAGTTCGCAGTTCACACATGCGGGAGAGGCGCCATGTTTCCATGGCTTTTATAATGTGTCATATGTAATCAATTTTGTAATTTTTTTAACACTGAACGATAACAATCTGAACATTGATCTCTCCTACACATACAATACTAAGGAAATACATTTTTTAGACCTCACATTATTAAATACAAAGGCAGAATAGTCACCAATTCCTTTTATAAAAAAACAGATCGCAACAGTTTTATTCCAATAGGAAGTTGTCACCACCCAGTATGGTTGGCAAACATACCTAAAGGCCAATTCTTGAGAATAAGGAGGAACTGCACAGACGTAGATACATTTCATACCCAGTCCCAGATTTTGAAAGATAGGTTCCTTGAAAAAGGTTACAATGAACATGACCTGAATAAGACCATTGATTTGGTAGCAGGAATGGACAGGGAAGATTTAATCAAAGACAAGGTAAAAAGCAAAAGGACTCAAAAAAGGACTCAAGTTTGTCCATTTATCACAACATACTCAACCCAATAAAGGGCTATTAACCAAATAATCAATAAAAACTGAAAAGTGCTGAAAACAGATCCAGTTTTATCTAAAATCCTGCCAGATAAACCTCCGACATTATCTAGCACCAAATGTGATTAATCCACCCAAAAATATATCGCTCTTCTCAGACCTCAAAGGCTATTACCCTTGTAACAAATGTATCATTTGTACCTGTAACAATAGCAGGAAATGCAAAATAACTACCTTTAACTCACAAGTCACAGGAAAACTTATAATACTGACAAATGTATTACATGCAACAGTAGGTATGTAGTATACATACTTGAATGCCCATGTCAATTACAATAGATTGGATGCACAACTAGATGTCTAAGGGACAGGTTACATGAGCACGTAATAACATCAAACGTGGATATAAGGACCACTCACTGTCTAACCACTACAGGCTGGTCCACAATAAAGACCCCACCTCATTAAAATGTATTGGCATTGATTTAGTAAGACCCCACTGGAGAGGAACACACAAAAGGAGAGCGGTATCTCAACTTGAAATTAGGTGGATTTACGAATTACGCACTTTGCACTCCAATGGCCATAATATTGAAGTTGATATAAACTGTTTTATTGAGAATAGCTGATCTTTTTGGTCCTTTTAGCTATATTTTACATATATTAATCACTTACTATGGTTTTTATGGGGTTTTAGATTTTTATACTCCATTTTTGAGTATTCTATTCTATATTACTAATATGTTTTTTATGATGTTTTTTGACATAGGTTGTTTTATACATTACATGGAATTGTTATATTAGAGGTTTTTTCTCTGTTTTATTTAGTTATATATTTTTCATAGCTATTTGATTCTATATTGGATTTTATATATATTATTACCCTCATACTCGTTTATTTCATTTAGATGGTTTTTTACTTGTTTTGAGTTCATTTAAACTATTATTTACCGTATTTTTCGCTCCCTAAGATGCACTTTTTTCTCCCTAAAAAAGAGGGGAAAATGTCAGTGCGCATTATGGAACGAATCCGGTCCGGTATTTCCGCCGCCGCCACCATGTCAGAATACCGGGCCGGCCGCTTGTCTCTTCTCTGCAGCAGAAACTTACCTGTTCCTCGGTCCGGCGCTCTACAGTCTTCCGGCGCCGGCATCTTTAGTGTGGGCACCCGGCTGTGACAGCCGGGTGCCCACTGCGCATGCGCGAGAAGTGCTGCACTTTGTGAATGGTCCGGCATCTTCTGGGACACATGACGGATCCCAGAAGACTCCGGACCAATCACAAAGCACAGCACTTTTCGCGCATGCGCAGTAGGCACCCGGCTGTCAGCCCGGTGCTCACACTAAAGGGAGGACAACTCCATGGAAGAGGGAGCGGGTACCTGTCAAATTCAGGTACCCGCTCCCCCTCCCACCCCAAAGGTCCGCAGTCTCTTGGTCATCCTCTCTACTGTCTGCAGTCTCTTGGTCATCCCCCGTACTGTCTGCAGTCTCTTGGTCATCCCCTGTACTGTCCACAGTCTCTGGTCATCTCCTGTACTACGTTTGCAGTCTCTGGTTATCTCCTGTACTGTTCGCAGTTTCTGGTTATCTCCTGTACTGTCCGCAGTCTCTGGTCATCTCCTGTACTGTCCGCAGTCTCTGGTCATCCCCTGTACTGTCTGCAGTCTCTGGTCATCCCCTGTACTGTGTCCGCAGTCTCTGGTCATCTTCTGTACTGTCCGCAGTCTCTGGTCATCCCCTGTACTGTCTGCAGTCTCTGGTCATCCCCTGTACTGTGTCCGCAATCTCTGGTCATCTTCTATACTATGTCTGCAGTCTCTGGTCATCTCCTGTACTATGTCTGCAGTCTCTGGTTATCTCCTGTACTGTGTCTGCAGTCTCTGGTCATCTCCAGTACTGTGTCTGCAGTCTCTGGTCATTTCCTGTACTATGTCTGCAGTCCATTGGTCCAGAATATTTTTTTTCTTGTTTTCCTCCTCTAAAACCTAGGTGCGTCTTATGGTCAGGTGCGTCTTATGGGTCGAAAAATACGGTACTTGATTTTTATAGTTTTATGTTTTAATAATGTAATAGGTCTTATCCCCGTTTTTCCATGATGTTGGTCTCCTTTAATTAGTTTTTATAGATTTGCAGTCATGTATTTATAATTATTAATTCATTCCAGCAATCATAATCAGTTAATTTTTTTACTGTTACACCGTTACACATAATGAGCTGATAACCTGTATCGTTCTGCAAACCGATCCTAATACTGAATTGATTGCATATGACACATGATAAAAACCATGGAAAAATGGCTCCTCTCCCGCATGCGCACTGGGTACTGACCTTCTCCAAAATGGCAACTGGTTGATACGCATGTGCCAGTCCCTATATAAGCGAGCGGCGGACGACACGGTGTAATTGGCGATCCCCTCTGAAGACGTGCGTGCGCACGAAACGCGTAAGTAGGAGCCACATTACGCCGTGACATCACACAGCCGGAGCAACGTGGAGCTCCGATGGCCATCTTTGAATGTGGACGGTTAGTCCTGTGTATCTTTCATGCTTTTAACCATTATCTGATGCATCAGTTTTACTTATCTCAAATAAATTTGCTTATTACCTACTACACTCTGGGCATATCCTTGTTTTAACTCCCTGGGGGAGTTTTAATTTTCAGACACCCTGCCATAGGATGAGACCCATTCCTAATTCAGAGAGGGAATCTCTCATCCAGGGAGCAACACCCGCTTAACCCCTTATGGGGAACTCTGGCTGATGTGGATCACCATTAAAGCCCCAGGATCCTGTTTGATAACCATCCATCTCTTAGAGGGAAGACATCTTAGTTCCTGACTTACCTTGATGACTTCTGGAGTAATATTTACGGCCCATTTTATATGCACGTCCTGTGAGTGCTCATTACACAACTATTGCGCAGACACGGGTTTCCAGAAAAACAAGCACTTAAAGAGCACTAGAGTCACTTTGAACTGTTTTTACTTATGAACTTCGCACTTGAATATATATATTGTTAGTTGATTTTATATAATTAGCATTGTACCTCCTTTTATATTGTATTTATCAAGGTTTATTTTGGTTACCTTTCTGCATAGCGGCTTTTACCATTTTTAGAGCGCTCACATTTCCTACCTATTTATTCAAGTAGAAACTTCAGTTTGAATTGAAAATAAGTGTCCAGAGACATTCACAGAGTGGGGCATACTAACTCACCACAGTTTCCCGGGCTCCAGTAAACAAAGCAAAGGGCCAACAGCTTTCCAGCAGAGTTCACAAAGTGGCTCATACTAAGAAAGAGCAGTTTACGAAAATGAAAAATTGACAACTTCCCAGTGTTAATCACAAAGTGTCTTATACCAAGAGAGAACAGAAAATGAAGATTGAAAATTTCTGAGGTCAGACAATATAATAAAAATATTCCAGGCTATCAAGAATGGAGGACATTATGTCATTGTACCGAGGAACTATACAATATTGCAACTATTTTTTGTTGGTCCAAGAAAAACAATGCTGTAAGAGTATTGTAAATAATGTTTACCTCCCAAGGAGGTATACCTTTAATTTGCGTATGATGAATCATGATAAATAACATCAAAGCATATGGTAGCCAGGATGAAGCAGTGGAACCGTCCGCTCCTCAAGGATCTTAAGCCAGGAGAGAACTCCATTGTGGTAAGTGGCTGGACCAGCCGGGGATCGCAGCGATCCGGAAGTGACGTCACCACGACCACGGAGAGAGCAGAAGCTGGATCATGGCCTTGGAACACAAGCCAAGCTGGTAAACGTGACAATGCATTTTGCGTGCATGAGACTTGATAAAGAGCATGCAAGCGAAACGCATTGTCATGGTTACCAGCTTGGCTTGTGTTCCAAGGCCAGGATCCAGCTTCCGCCCTCTCAGTGGTCACATTCACTGAGTATTCACATATTCTTTGAGAGTATTCACATATTCTTATAGTTAACTCTTTTCTTTGAGCTGCCATGCTGCATCATTTTTAGGAGTTTCAATACATGAAAATTACACCAGTGAGCGATGCCAGGGGGCTGGCGTGTGGCTAAACTAACTTTGCATTTGGCTACAGTGCCTTGCAAATGTAGCAATCTAATGAAACCTAATAATGGAAGCAGGAATTAGTTATTAGTGATCTTGTCATGTTCTGTGCCATTTTTGCAAAATCCAGCAAGAACTGGAGATACTGAAAAAAAAACAACATCTTCAGCACATGCTGTTGCCGTATTGGCCAAAACATTGAGACAGGAAATAGGAAACTGGTTCTGACAGAAAATAAAATGATTTCATACCAGGCGATTTATAAAGTTTTGCCAAAAAGTTTGCCAAACGATTCATTGAAATAATTGAAAATATATCTATTGTTTTTTCAACAGCCGCCTGCATAACAAATAGTACGAATGTTGGCAGAAATTGATGGGTGAAACCTGTTGAACTTTTTCGGAACTCTTTTGTAGGAATATAAACAGGCAGATTTTCCTTGGTGACTATTTGATAAATATACGAGGGGACACCTAAATGAGATTTTTGTAGGCTAACCAGAATAAAGCTTTAATTCCTTTTTATAAAAGTCCAGAGATTTGAACACATCCTGTTGACATCAGATATTTTGCTCATAAGCTGATTAAATTTACTTTGTTTTCTTATTTGTAAGTGGGTCACCAACCCCAATTGCTTCTTGACTCTCTGAATGCTCCAAGTGCTACAATATGACATTTGAAACTGCATGCAAATGCACATCTTTTTTCCATGGAAATAAGTAATAAATCCACAACAACAAATATGGATTTAAATAATCGAATAATTTAATTGAAATAAGTTAGCATAACTCTTCTAAAGCACAACTGTTTGTAGTACGAATAAATGCCTCTTTCTATAGGAAATGTTTATTAAGAGCAGACTACTGTTGAAATTGTGATCTGCAATTTACTAGAGGCTCCATCTCATACTCAGACATGCCAGCCATATGATTCAGTAGGAAGGATATAATCAGTGGCAGTGGTCTGGGTAAACCATCACGTGCATCTACTGATAGCTGCTGCTATTCACTAAGATTATAGGAGCTGAATAATTTCCTTTTTGGAGTCACACATGAATATTATGATGAGTAAACAGAACAGCTACAAGCACAGGGACATTTATACTGTCCACAAAAAGATGAAAACATGTATGTGAATGTTTTGGACCAGAGAAGCTTAGATTTTTTTTCTGTAGTTTAAGAATAGTCATGCTTTATGGATATGTTGGTCTGTAAGAAATTTTACTAACATTCTTCCCTAATTCAGCTGAGTCACCAACCTGCAATTTGTAGGGTCAAACCAGCAAAAAACCCCAGGGAATGTTTGCATTGTTCACTCCTTTGACTCAATCAGCTTGAGCAATTGTGTGCTAAAAACAACATATATTAACAAAAGAGCTATGGAAACACATAAAAAGGTCCCAGATGTTACATTTGCTCAAAGGATAGAATAGCACATATTTTTTTAAATGCAATGTTCTGTATTTCCCAGACTAAAAAAAATATAAATAAATATCCACTGTACTTTGCCTTTAAAGAACCCACCTCTAAGGTATCTTTGGTTTCTTCTTCATGCTTCATGTTTTCTTCACAAGCTGGATCAAAGTCTTGACAGAACATTCACTCCTTTTAATATACAGTATTTATGCTCATAAAAGAAAAAGTTAAAAGTGAGTTACTAGTTAAATTTTACTTAGCCCCATGCAAGGCTTCTTTATGAGAACTCTATGAAATGAGATTACATGTTTTTCTTTGATGCTGCTGATCTTCTTTTCACAGCTCTTAGCTGGTTCAGCTCTTTTTTAAATTTATCTTTCATTGTTTGCCATCTAATTATTAGCTGTTAACTTAAAAATAAGAGATAATGTGCCCCTTGCTGTGAAAAAGAACACTGGGAATCCTGGAGTAATTATTTATCCAGAAATAGACAAAAATTAAAAAACAAGGTTCTTTCTTATACAGCATGGTTGTGCAATTTTTAGTATCTTTAGACTTTACTAAAGGGGTCCAAGCTAGAGATGGACACATTTTCCTGGGTTTGATTTGCTGGGGGTTTGTCTTTCGATCTTTATCTAAATTCACAAAGCTCGAACATATCAGTGAATCCCATTGAAGGATATGGGCACAAGTCCTTTAAATAACATGCTTGGGGAATGCCTTTACGATGTATAGTGTTACAGAACAGTATGATTTAATCCAACAGAGTCAGCAACATGGTATTCAGACATAATAAAAAGAGCTTGCGTTATTCAGTTGAAAATCAGATTTATTTGAACTCGAAAAAGGCGTTTTTTTAGAGAGTTTTGGCTGCATCACCTGATAATATACCAAGCTGTAATAGGCCTGAATTGACCAGTGGAAGTAGTAGCCATGATTGATCTACAAGTTATAGGAAGTTTACTCTTAGAAAAAATAAAGCTAAAGTTCTCAACTTTGCAAAAATTGGCTAAACGCAGTAGTTTTGTAGCACAGAAATAGGTTGTAATCTTCATGATAAACTGCAGGATCTACGCTGCAGCAAACATTAAAATTTACCACTTGAAGTCCAGCTAAAGGAACAGTGTGTGACACCTTTACAGTACTAGTGCACTGGAATAGGCAATAGAATATAAAATAGAATAAAATAAAATACATCCCCATCCCATACAAAAAATTCTGACATACTAAACCCCAAAAAAATTTTAATAACAAAAAAAACATTAAAATGGATAAATGTAAATAAAAAAAATTAAATGAAAAACTGAATGGGGGTGGGGTGGACCATTAAACAGCACAGAAATTACATATTTTGCTGACACAAACAAAAAGGTATTTCTATAATGGACTGTTGGGTCTCTGAAATGTAACACAGAGGTGCACACAATATGTAGCCCACCACACTGTAATCCATGGAAATGCATTGCAGTATAGCAAAGTATAGCAACTAGCTGTCCCTACACAAGCTGTCAGGTAATTTTAAACTCCTCCAATACACAAATGGCTTCTGGAAACTCACCCTTTTATAGTTAAGGGGCTTGTACATAACACAGCCCCATTATTGGCCCTTCTAAGTCACTATGACCACAGTTTCATATAGAGAGTATAAAACAGGCATGTATTTTCTACAAATAAAGAATATCTACTTTATTTTAATTGTCAGTTATTTACTGATGTTATGTTTAAAATGTGACAAAATAACAAATAATAGGAAGTTTTTCTGGGTGATTCCTCATTTGTGTAGACTATTGAAACCCTGAGGCTGCTGCCTGGTACCACCAAGCAAAACTCTATAGTATTCCTCCTTGCTCCTCCTAAAGCAGCTACTTAAAGTGTTACTAAACCCACAACGGTAAAATTAGCCTGCATATGCAGTAAAGCATGCTTGTTATACTTGCTGTGGAACCTAAGGCATTAATCCTCTGAATTGTATAAAATGATGTTTGATCCTGCCTTCTCTTTTCCTCCCTTTCTTCCAGTGCCCCCCTCTTATCTCCTGATAACACATATCATGGGGAGCCACTCTGAACATGCTCAGTTTGGTGTGTATTGCTAGAGAGCTTTGTTTTTCTTGGGAGAGTGCATGTGATCAGCATAGGGCCAATCAGCACTGTCCAGACAGAGGTCAGGGGTCCTGCATCTTCCTAGAACAGAATGAAAACTCCTCCTACAAGCTTTAACATGTGCTGGGCTGGAGACTGTTAGAAGTCACAAGACTGCTCTAACTGCTGATGAGAAAAGGTATTTAGAGGTTTATATTTACTAAAATAATTGCATGCCCATGTTCTGTGTACTGTGGGAGACCAGATATAGTGAATGCAAGCTCCTGGGTTTATTAACACTTTAAGACTTTATGTAGGAAGATGAGCGGAGAGGAAGGGTAGCTTGACTAGGTCAGACAATAATTACACACTACCAGATGAGGAGATGGCTATGACATGTAGGGAGGGAGAAAACTGTACCAGAAAATTAAACATTTCTGGAGTGTCAATTCCCTAGAAAGTTCAGAGGTACTGTACATTGCAAGTCAATAAAAAATTGTTCATGGGAAGGAAAAATGCTGCAAGTAAGCATTTAAAATACTTGTTTTTTTCTGTGCTTTTACAAGGTCTCATTTACATGTTAGAACAAATTTAAAATTAATATTTTGTGCTATGTCTAATTGACAATAATACTGTGATGGAAGCGTAGGCAGGACAGAACACACAAAGAAGATGGTAAACACACAAAGCTTTATTGAACTATGGAAGGCACTCAATCAGGGGCAGTTCATGGCACTCTGCAACATGCGGCTTGTAGGGACACTCACAATAAGCGGGCTCACGGGGACTCAGCAGGATCTTGGCTGTGGAGTCTGACCTCAGTACAGCTCCCAAACAGCTTTCTAGGGACAACATCAGGCTCACGGGGACTCAGCATGACGTTGGCTGTGGGGTCTGACCTTAGCACAGCTCCCACACAGCTTTCTAGGGACAACATCAGGCTCACAGGGACTCAGCGGGACCTTGGCAGTGGGGTCTGACCTCAGCACAGCTCTCACGCAGCTTTCTAGGGACAACATCAGGCTCACGGGGACTCAACAGGACCTTGACTATGGGGTCTGACCTCAGCACAGCTCCCACACAGCTTTCTAGGGACAACATCAGGCTCACGGGGACTCAGCGGGACCTTGGCGATGGGATCTGGTTTAGGTAGCGATGGCTCAAGCCCTCAGGGGAACAGTCCAGGTAGCTATACTCCGAGCACGCCATGGGGCAGTTCAAACAAGGGTAGTCTGAGCACTCAATAGGGGCAGTTCAAACAAGGGTAGTCTGAGCACTCAATAGGGGCAGTTCATGGCAAGGGTAGTCTGAGCACACAATAGGGGCAGTTCATGACAAGGATAGTCTGGACACACAATAGGGGCAATTCATGACAAGGGTAGTCTGGGCACAGAATAGGGGCAGTCCAGGGCTCTCCGCAACATGTGGCTTGTAGGGACACTCACGGTAGGCGCCTTGCAGACACTCAGCAGCAGGCGGCTTGTAGGGACACTCAGCAACGGACAGCTTCCAGGGACACTCCCAGCGGTCAGCTTCCAGGGACACTTACCAATGGACAGCGGCCCTCACAGCGGTCAGCTTTCCAGCAACAGCAGCGGTCAACGGAACGAGATCCTCACAGATGCCAGCTTTCCAGGGACAGCAGAGATCAGCAGGCAGGTGCCCTCCCAACAGCCAGCTTTCCAGAGACAGCAGCGATCAGCAGACGGGGCGGCTTCCCAGGGCCCCAGCGACCAGCAGATAGGGACAGCTTCCCAGGGACCCAGCAATCAACAGACAGGGGCAGCTTCCCAGGGACCCAGCGCTCAGCCGGTAGGGACACAGCAGGCTTCAGCAGGTAGGGACACAGTAGGCTTGCAGGGGCTTGGCAGGGTCTTGGCTGTGTGGCCTGGCCTCAGCACAAACCCCGCACAGCACCCTGTGCAGGAACGAGCACACACACATGGACAGCTACTAGGGACACTCCCGGCCCTGGAGTTTTGGCAGAGTGGCAGCGGGTAATGGTTCTTACCTTTGGGGGCGGTCTCTTGCAGAGTGCCCAGCGGGGATTGCTGCAGAGGTCCGGTCCCCACCCGGACCTCCCAAAGGAGCTGCTGCGGTGGAAACCGAAGACACAAGAGGAAGAGACCGGCCTGGTCCCACGCCGGCTTTTGAAAGCCGCGCAGGGCGCTTTCGGGTTGCCCCGGCAACAGCTGGCCCAGCAACGAGGCACACGCCGGGGCAACGAGGCACACCCCCTTGACTCAGGCCACGCTTTCGTGAGCACGGCCTTTGTCACTGGTGGGCGCAGAACGCGGGAAGCCCTGTCGGGGGGGTCACAACTCCTCCGGCTAGATTACCGGGGGCCGTGATCCTCGCCGCAGGGGTCCTCTCCCCCCATCCCGCACAGCCTGCTTCAAAGGCTGTGTGCAGGATGAGAGGGTGCAGCGAGGGGGGAGGGAGGGGGGAGCGAGCAGGGACAGCGGCCACACCGTGACAAATACATTTTAACCACTTGCCTACCAGGCACTTATACCCCCTTATTTACCAGGCCAATTTTCAGCTTTCAGCGCTGCCGCACTTTGATTGACAATTGCGCGGTCATGCAACATTGTACCCATATGAAATTTTGATCATTTTTTTCTCACAAATAAAGCTTTCTTTTGGTGGTATTTAATCGCCACTGGGCACTTTACTTTTTGTGCTATAAATAAAAAAAGTGCAAAAAATTTGAAAAAAAAAAAAAAGTTTTTTTGTTTCTATTATAAAATTTTTCAAACAGGTATTTTTTCTCCTTCACTGATGTGCGTTGATGAGGCAGCACTGATGGGCACTGATAGTCGGCACTGATGGGCACTGATAGGCAGCACTAAAGGGCACTGATAGGCAGTACTAATGAGGTGGCACGGATAGGCGGCACTGATAGACAGCACTAATGAGGTGTCACGGATAGGCGGCACTAATATGCAGCACTGATAGGCGGCACTGATATGTGACACTAATGATGGGTACTGATAGACGGCACTGACTGGCATCACTGCTGGGCACTGACTGGCGGCACTGACTGGCACAACCCCTGGGCACTGACTGGTGGCACTGACTGGCAGCACTGCTGGGCTGCACTGGTGGGTGGCACTGGTGGGCAGCACTGGTGGGTGGGCACAGGTGGGTGGCACTGGTGGGCACAGGTGGGTGGCACTGCTGGGCACAGGTAGGTGGCACTTCTGGGCACAGGTGTGTGACACTGCAGAGTGGCACAGGTGGGTGCACTGCTGGGCACAGGTGGGTGATCTGCTGGGCACAGGTGGGCGGAGCTAGTGGGCGCACTGCTGGGCACAGGTGGGCGGAACTTGTGGGTGGCACTGCTGGGCACCGATCATCAGTGCCCTGATGATCGGTGCCGATCCCCACTCTGACAACTGCCGGTTCTCGGCAGTACTTTCCTCACGATCTGACAGCGTGAGGAAAGTGCAGCCGAGAACCGGTACTTGCATTTCCCTCTGATCAGCGTGTCATTGGACACCGCTGATCACGTGGTAAAAGGCCGCTGTGATTGGCCTTTTACCACATCACGTGATCAGCTGTGTCCGTAGGACACAGCGATCACAGAGATCGCCGGGTGCGCGCCCCCTGGGGCGCGCAGGAGAGCGCGCTCTGGGAGGACGTCATATGACGTCCACTCAGAACTGGCCGGCCGCAGTGCAGCCGTCATTTGGCTATCTGCGGTCGGCAGGTAGTTAAACTATTAATTGAAAATTGTAAAAAAAAATTAGTTATAGACTAAAGTTATTATTTTACACTAAAACATATATTTATTAATTGGGGTTTGTATTTAAATGTTGATTCTGACTCTTGTTTACTATTTCATGTGGGTTGCAGGAGAATGGCTTGACATTTGTCTGAACATTGCAGTAGATACTGTACTTTATGTATTCAAAAATATTTACGTATTTATTTAAAAAAGAAAATGTGGCAGTTGTTTAAGAATGTGTCATGAGATAAAATATGATTCATGAGAAACTTTCAATAGTTAAAGATTAACATCTCACCTTGTGGATGGCAAATGCAGTAAACCCCAAGCCATATGCTGCATGTCTTGTAAGAAAACATAGCTCGTGTAATGCCTCACAGGCCACAGTATTTACAAAGTGAGTATGATCCACTAAAGAAAATAAGACATAAATTGTAAGTGTTTGATTGGATTGCCCTCCTGCATGCACGTACATTCACTCACCTGTCATCGTGATCCATGAACCTATCCAGCTGATTATACACTGATCTTCAATGTGTACAGTGCGGTCCTACGTGATGTGCACATTGAACATGCAAATAATGCTGATTTATTCTTCCTTTTGTTATAATGTGCATCACAGACTGTGCATACCAACATTAGAAAAAAATAAACTGCAATAAAAAAGGTAAGCCTGATAAGCAATGAAACTTGCATATGTTAAGCTAAAACACAAAACAAAAGAGCCCTATATGCTATGTTGTTGTCAGCATATGTACAAGTATTTATTACTGTAGCACCCTCCTAGTTTAGCTAGGGGAAGCTAGACCCTGATGGCTAGTGAGGAGCTGATTAGCAGCTCAGGTAAGATAGTCAGAGGGGTCAAATTCTGGTCAGGACTGAGAGACTCTGCAGGCCAGCCCCTCTGGAATTTCGCCCTGTCCTGAGGCTTTTGGAGGAGGGCCTTGGAGGCAGTGGGTGGATCTGAGGAGTGGTTGGCTGCACTTTTGAGGAACCTCAGCCAATCACCAACTGGAGGCTTGGCAAAGGGCTGGATTCCCTTAAAAAGTCTTGGAGCCTGCTCAGTGGCAGGAGAGTGGTGGTGGGAGAGGAGTGAGAAGCAGGAAGATGTGAGGCTGGAGGAAGAAGGCTGCCAGGAGGCCCAATGGGATGGAGCCTGCCTGCGAGCCTGGAGCTGGAAAGGAGGTAAACTCAGGACTCACTGGCCCCCTGAGAGAAGACCACCTGTATAGCAGGGAAGGAGCAGCCCAACTGATAGGACTGGTAGCAGCAGCCATTCCTCAAGCGTTACAGGAGAGAATCTGTGTGAGTACAACTGCACCCCTGGGTGGATAGGGGAAGGAGCGCTCTAGTGGGAAACCAGATTAGCCCTCTGCTAGTGACTGTACACCTTACCCATTTAAAGGAACAGGAGCCAGGAAGAAGGTCTCTAGATTGCTGGGTGAAGGGGAATTCATCTAGGGTCTGAGGTAGTACAACTGAAGCTGCTGGCTAGCACTCCAACAGAGGCTGCATCAGAAAAAAAGCTGTGAATAGTTCAGGAAGTTGTCCTCATTTCAGTTCCCTTGGGCATCCTATACACCCCTTACCCTATCCAAGTTTAATCCCCTCAATAAAATAACAAACCCAATGGTCAATGCCTGATTTCTGTCTACGAATGAGAGCTTGTGTGGAAGATGCTAACTGACTGGCAGTGCAGAACTATAAGGGGACCCAAATTCATCAGCAACCCCTAAGGGGGTAGTGCTACATTAGTGCTACATTACTAAAATCTGTTTTATAAGTAATGTTGGCAGGATCTCCTGTTTGCTAACTCCTGCTTCACACTGGTCCAACAGTTGAGCTCCAGCTTAATGCTCCATACTCATTATCAGAAAATCGGATGACAAAAATCGCTTTCAGAAGGATCGTAGGAATGTCTGATCGTTAGTACACAGCTTTTAACCACCAATCACGACAGTTCATGTGACAATATATGAAGGAAGTTTTATCTCGTGCAATAACAGCTTGAACAATTTTAGTTTAATCAGTACAGTATTCGTCCGAAAAACTATAGAGACCAAGACCATACTCGCTCAGCTCAGAAACAAAAGAATACATTACAATATAATACAATAGATTACATCACTTCCAAAGTTGTATTCGGTCATATGAGAGTTTTTATAACTTTCATTTTTGATATGAGACTAGCATGCAAGAAAAAATGAGCGATAAGTCATCTGATTATCTGATCATGTGTACTAGGCATTAGACTTGCTCCGGAGCCTAAGAAAACCCTCTGCTCTAGCTCAAGACAATTCCAGAAACCCCAGCTACAGATCAGCTCCGAGACCCCCAGCTCCAGATCTGCTCCACAAACTGTTGCTTAAGCTAAAAAGTGATTTGCAGCAGCTCTTCTTTGCTACAGCAGACAAAGAGATACAAACCAAAATACATAACAAATGAACAAGTGAAGCACACTGGATAGTGCAGGGAAAACAATAATTAAAATTAGGGAATTGCACTCACAAAAGCTGAGAATTATCATCACAGAGTAAGACTCACAGCATGGATCAGTATATGCAGACGTGACTCCCTGTGTAAAAGCTGGCATCCAGAGAAGAGGAAAGGTACTGACAGCCTGAATGAACCCAGGCTGACAATGACCCACATTGTAAGGATGGCACACCTAATTCAGTTGTATATAGCCTCAAGGGCCAGGGAAAGTGACACTAGAAACTGGAAGTAACATTTTACAGGTCGCTTCTAGGTACACTCTAGGTAGGGGAGATTAGTGAATGCATGTTCGCTGGTCTCCCTCCTTTCCACCCAGTGACACCTGCCATGAGGGTCCTGGGCTAGCAGGTGGGACAGTGGAGCACAAGAAGCATGACGGGGGGAGAGAGGGTCACGCTGGGGGGGCGGGGCACATTCTGGGGTCACGGAAAGCAATTCAGTGACTGTACAGCATGTGTAAACAATAAGGAAGGGGTAATCTAAAGACTATAATAAAGGAGCAGGAGAGTAAAGAAGACAGGAAGGGTAGAGAGAGAAAACTGCAGAAAAAAAAAAACAGAACTCCCCCAGCACTGGATGGGAGAGGGGCATGAAGGGGGAAGTTTCTTCTCTAAAGAGGCACTGAAAAACCTCAAGGGCATCCTGAAGGATAGAAAAGCTATACTGAGAAAAATGAGAGTCATTCCAATAAAATCAGGTGTTACATAATTGCTAATCCATACGATTTAGTGAGGCTTTAAGGTCCTCAATGTGTTTAATCTTATTAACCAAAGAGATCCACTGATTAACAGTGGGAGGGTTTGCACACTTCCATTTCAAAGGTATACATGCTTTTGCCACATTCACCAAATTCATTTTTATTGTGTTTTGGCATGCAGATTGACATGTGAAAGAAGAGTTGCAGGTTTACCTCTCAAAGAGGTACCTGTGAGCTTGTCTTCCCATTAAGGTCATAACAATGGACATCCCCAGAAAATATGTAGCACCATATCTTTTGCCTGATTACACCTCCAACACATAGAGGTGTCTGAGGGAAACATTTTATGCAATTCATTACCACCCTGTCAATATTTTGTGCCTGGCTTCTTGGTATCTGCTGGAAAAAGAAAACATATGGGGAAAAAGTAACACATCGCCTTTTTGTTCTTGTGTGAGAGTTTGTCCTAAACTCCTTACAAGGAGGGGTTGATTTACTGGAGAGTGAAAAATCTGGTGCAGCTGTGCATAGAAAGCAAACAGCTTCCAGATTTTATTGTCAATGTTTTATTGAACAAGCTGAAGTTAGAAGCTGATTGGCTACCATGCACAGCTGCACCAAATTATGAGTGCACCGGTTTTTGTAAATGTCCCCCAAAGGGACAAAGGCTGGAGGTGGGAGAGTAAGGAGGTTTACGAGATTGATAGTGCATGGTGTATGAGGTTATGATCCAGACAATATTTCTTTAAAGTAGACAGGGAAGCCTCAGTCAAGGGTCATAGCCAGTGGACAGACAATTGCTTGGCCTGCCAGGGCTTTAAAATTGTGTTTATCATAGTCTATATGTCAAGGATAGGGTTCTCTTTCCCATTTGATAAGAAGTTCTTCAGTCAGAATTGATTGGTAGTAACACAAGGTTTAAGCTGGATTGAACATCCCAGTAATAAGGGGCTGGGACCCTATAACCGGCATCATAGCCAAGGGGTAAGAAGAAGTCTTAGAGGTGCATTTAGTTTTAGCAACTGTCAATAATATAGCACCCAGGGGCGGACTGACTGAAACTTGGGCACTGCCCAAGGGCCCGGGGTCAGTAGGGGGCCCCTTGAGATGCCCCTGGTACCTTTTTCATAGGCTTTTTTGAGTTTGGGCAAGGACACAGGGCTCCCATGATCCCCTATTACCCGGGGGCCCCATGAGTTGTCAGTCCGTCCCTGATAGCACCTATAAGGGAGGGGGGGGTTTACTGCTAATGGCATGTTAGCCAGTTGCCAAGGCAATGAAAAGAGGGGCAGAGGAGCAGAGGAGCTCTGGGTCCACCCAACTTTTAAATGAAGAAAAGTTGGAACTCTGGAAAGGCAGACAGCCTGATGATATTTTATTCAATCCAAAACTGCTCTTCTTTGCTAAACACGGAAGGTCATGAGCAGGGGCAGACTAACCATTCAAACACTCGGGCACTGCCCTAGGGCCTGGGGTCAGTAGGGTGCCCCATGAAATGCCCCTGGTACCTTTTATAGGCTTTTTTGGGTGTGCTTTGAGTGTGGGCAAGGACACAGGGGCCCCATTATCCCCTATTGCCCGGGGGCCCCATGAGATGTCAGTCCGCCCCTGGTCATGAGATATCCTCTTGGATTTTGTCACTGTGGTTTTTTTTTTGGCATTTATTGTAGCTTGAGAGACAATGCTTAGTGCACTTAAGGTAATCCACCTGTAGGGCCAATTGATTGATATCTGGACCTGATCAAACATAAGATCTAAAACAATAAGCTACCGCTTATTTCAGATTCTTCTTCAGCTTTACCACTTTTTTTCTGGCTTGCTCACACTGTGGGCATTTCAATAAACTTTGTGGCATCTTCAACTGAAGCATTATTCATTCATCCAAGATGCTCCACACAGTTTAAAATAGAGTTAAAAAATACATTTGTATTTGCTGAAATGTCAACACCACTGTGAAATTAATGATAGGTCTGTATTAATAAATATGTCCTTAATTATTAAATAACCATCAATGCAGGCCCAGTGCCTCTAGTGAATGTATAAAACGTTTCCAAATTATCTTTACAAGCGATGATATATTTAGTAGTAAATTGCATTTATATATTTTAACCACAAGTGGAAATTAATTGTCAGGCTCTGAGGCTGAAGGATTTTGTTTGCAACACATATTGATATTGATTTTTCTATTGTAATATAACGGGGGAGTACTGTCAGTGATTAATGATCTTCACTTATTTATCATGACTTGCTTCGGCCCTGGATTAAACAGGAGATTAAACAATATTGTGAATCATTAAACAAATGGGAAATAGTTGTCAGTGAGTGGGTTCAAACAATATATTAACCCCTTTCACAGCCATAAGCCAAGCTCTCGTTTTGAACCCTTGTATGCCTGAATACAGTTTTTTGTTTTTCATGCATGTCAATTAAATATTCATTACAGTTTTTAAAAATTTGCAAGCCAAATATCCTATGGAAGAAATGGATCTGGCTGTAGAGGGCCATTATTCTTGAACCTTGACTCTTTCACTATTGTTTATCAAAAGTATAGTTTTAATAGATTATGTGCTAAAATTGCTCATACAAACACAATATAATCTCAAGAACCCATTATAAATGTACAGAATAAAACTGTGCTACGTTCATCAGTAGAAAATATGTATAGATTTACAATCATGCATGCTTGTGAAACAGCAAAAAAAGGAGATACTAAAACCAAAAAAACCCAGTGCATCCATTTGGGACAAGCCCTAAAAATGATCATTACAAAATACTTGCTGCTACTTACACTCTATGTGTTCTCACATTTAATTAAGCATAAAAATACTACAACAGTGTCGTGCAGTAATATGTACAACATAAATGTGCCCAACAATCACAATAAAACTCTCTAGTGTAATATTCTCAAAAAGTAAAGCAAAACAAATATGTGTTCCTCGTTAACGAATATCAAAAAATAAATGTCCTATTTGAAGTATATAAAGAGTGCATGCATTGTCCTTCAAATTCTGTGTCCGTGTCTTAAATTCCTATATTGTGCCATGAAGTATATCTTCTTGATTCTTTTATCTACTATACACTGTGCAATCCCCCAACTGATATTTCAATGCTCTCACCTGGTTTAAATGACGCAACAGAAATATTAGGTCTTATGTGCTTTCTCCTTTAAGGCAGGCTGCCTGTACCAGGAATGATACCATTTAGGGAAACACTGTTCCTATTACAGGCACCCTGCCTTAAAAGAGTACATACATACATGTTGATCATATCCCCCTTAATCTCCTCTTCTCAAGAGATAATACATTCAGTTCAGCTAACTGTCCTCATAGCTGAGCTCCTCCATGCCTCGTATCAGTTTGGTTGCCCTTCTGCACTTTCTCCTGTTCCCCGATATCCATTTTGTGAATTGTTGCCCCAAACTGAACTACATATTCCAGATAAGGTCTTACTAATGATCTGTACAAGGGTAAAATGTTATCTCTCTCTCTGGAGTCTATACCTCTTTTAATACAAGAGAGGATTGTGCTTGTTTTTTAAACCGCAGCTTGGCATTGCAAGCCATTATTAAGTTTATCATCTACCAGAACTCCCAGATCTTTCTCCACCATTGATTCCCCCAGTTGTACTCCCCCTAGTATGTATGATGCATGCATATTCTTTGCCCCCAAGTGCATAACCTTACATTTATCAACATTAAACCTCATTTTCCACATAGTTGCCCAATCAAACAGTGCATTGAGTTCAGCTTGCAAATTGGAGACATCCTGTAAGGACGTTATTCCACTGCACAGCTTGGTGTCATCTGCAAAAATTGAAATGGTACTTTTAATCCCAAACCCTATATCATGTATAAATATAATAAAAAGTATAGGTCCCAACACTGAACCTTGGGGTACACCATTGACAACCCTAGACCATTCAGAGTATGAATCATTAACCACTACTCTCTGAATACGATCTTTTAGCCCGTTTTCTCTCCATTTACATACAGATTTTTCCAAGCCTGTAGAATTTACCTTACATTAGCCATGCGTGGGGAACTGTGTCAAACGCTTTTGCAAAATCCAAGTATACCACGTCCACCGCCACCCCTCTGTCCAAGGTTTTGCTCGCCTCCTCATAACAAGAAAGCAGATTTGTCTGATAATTTCTGTATTTCATGAATCCATGATCCATGAATCCATCCAAGGTGATTTAGACTAGCAACGTTCCTTCATTTCTTTATATTTAATGTAATCTAAAGGGAACCCTTAATATTTTACAGAACTATGTGAGAATAAATACCCAAAGTTTATGGTATAATAGGATATTTATTCAAAGCACTGTACCATGATTGTGTGTACGTGTAGCTCATGCGCATGTGCATGTATCTGCTTTACCTACAGGTATTTATTTTTTTGTGAATTACTGCAGTAAATGGGTAGCTGCTTTTCCACATTTTGATAATTATAAGACAGTTACAAAACAGCTAGCAAACCCTTTATTTGGCAGTATACATAGGCTATTATCAGAAGGTCTTCAGGCTTCTCTGACTGAGTCATGCTGGAGAATTACTTTCCTTACTATTTTTAGCTCTACTGTTAAAAGCACTTTGTTGTGATAGACAAACATTATTGCTGTAAGGCATTTGGGAGCCAAAATGATGAAGCTGTCAATGGCAGGAGCTCTTAACCTTTGTAGTATTACATTCCATCAATGGATTGCCCAGTACCCCATTTGCCAAAATCATCAATATCATCATCACCACCAGTCTTTTGAGGTTTCGGTATGGCTTCAAAAGATGTCAGAGCTTGCTTTCACTTTACATATACTGTAGATAGCCAAGGACAGAACAGCTAAGAAACATTGTAAAACATTTAACATATTTCTTTATATAAAACAGCAAATCTCAAATACAAAAGCTCGCTACAACTAGTTAGATCTTTGCAGTTGTTTTTGTACAGTCAAAACATGAAATAAAGGTGTGGTTACAGACAATGATACTTGCATGTCATCAAAAGGGGGTGCTTTACTAAAACTGGAGCGCACAAAATCTGGTGCAGCTGTGCATGGTAGCCAATCAGCTTCTACCTTCAGCTTGTTCAATTAAGCTTTGACAAAAAAACTGGAAGCTGATTGGTTTCTATGCAGAGCTGCACCAGATTTTGCACTCTCCAGTTTTAGTAAATCTTCCCATCAACTCCATATTTCCACTTTCAGGTTAAATAATGCATATAATCTTGTTCAATTTTTTTTTTTAATTTTTGAGAGATCCAGTACCTTGCTCCTATCATTTGTTTCTGATACCTCCAAAGGTATCACCTGGTCTATAGGGTACAAATGGTAAACAGGACACCATTATTGGAGAATAGGTAGTATGGACTTGCTCTAGTTTTATCTAGTTGGACTTATAATTCTCAAGCACACTTCTGTATGGCTGCAGGGATAAGGGATTATAGCTGTTCAAAGCTTTATTCAGGCCAGTAACGTAATAAAGTCTCATTTTATGTATGCATTGGGTGAAAAAGGTCAGATCTTTCCCTTTATGAACAATTGATTATATGTTTAAGTACCTATGAATACTATAAAAACACTTCACAAGGAATACAGATAGAAAATAACTATTTGATATATTTTGCAGGCTCAGCCCCTAGGAAACTGATCAGTGTAGAATTTAGCTATCAGTACTAGTTTATTGTCCAAATGACAATGTTAAAAATGACCTAATTAACCACATCGCTCAATCTTTGCACATTTCCTATAGCTGTATAACTGTCTGCTTTTGTTTGCCATAGATTTAAATGACAGGAACAATGACACAACAGAAAAAAAAACTCAAAAGAAAAGAAAATCTGACAGAATCTAGAGTAGTAGAGGACAGTATTCCCTCAAAGCATAGCTGACATTCCAAATCACTACATCTTAAATCCCAAGATGTCTGTAATCAAGAAAATAAAGCACACATTGAAGATTACAGTACAGTACATGCTTTAATCACAGTCTGTTAAACTTGTAAGAGGCAGGATTATAAACTTCAATTCTTTGCAGGTTCATTAATCCATAGAAACATTTATTATGCCAGAAAGATAATATGCAACATATTTCAAATATAACAAAAATTTGAAGCATAATGGACTGTCTCTCCTGGTGACCACAGAAGTCATATGCTATCGGATCCATTTTGACAATTGCACCTTGTTGGTGCTGAAATTGTTCCAATCTCTTTTCTGCCTACCTTAGATTGTGCGCCCCTTGAGGGTTAGGGACTGATGTGAATGTACAATATATATGTAAAGCGCTGCGTAAATTGACTGCGCTATATAAGTACCTGAAATAAATAAATAAATACATTTTAACAACTTGTCTGTCTCTTTGGCTGCAGAGGCAGGGATGTTACACAAAAACACTGCATACAAAATATCACATTAAAATTCAGTACTATATACATGCACGTATATAGAATAAGAAATATACCTGTACTGTATGTTAGAAAACCAATATGCAGCGCTAATTCACCCCACATGTATAGGAAACATATAATAAAACTATGTAATAAAATAAAGTCCTCAAAATAAGTCCATGGTGTGTGACTGAAAATTATATAAAACCTATGTCTGTGCCACAAAAGAGAATAAAAAGATCCTCCACCGTCACCACTCACACCCTCTTACCAGAGAGTATGACCATAGGTCATGCAGTCAAAACAGCAGGTATGGGGAATCAATGAAGAAAAGGAATCCAAGACAAATCTTCTCCACCAGAATTTTTCCACTGCTACTCACTGCTTTATGAAACTTCTCTAATAGCTCTTGCCAAATCTTTCCAGGTAGAAATAGGCATTATCTTCATCTGGATTGTAAAGGAACAGAGGAATATGCTGAAATACGATGACTCACTTGCACTACCGCTGTTGATCAGCCAACTACTTGTCTTGATTTTCTCTCGGTTCTGGACATTTAGAGGCATCAAACAGCTGTGCATTAAGTACAAGAAAGAAAACCCCACCAACCCAGAAGGAGAAATATTCATCACTCCAGTTGTTGGAAAAGTCTTGAATTGTCTCTGATGTTGGGGTATTGCCTATGTCATGATTTCCACTGACAAATACCAGAGCAATGCCATGGTTGGTTTTCAGGAGGGCAGCCTTCAGATCATGCTCTTGAGCAGATTTCCACTCTATTGAGACTCAGCAGGAGGTTCCTCTTCCATCACCTAACTTCAGAAAGAGACTCCAGCCAGCCACTTCCTCCATTCTTCAGTTCCTTGTTTGTGGCACAGTTCCTTCCCACGGACATGGATTTTATATAATTTTCTTTTACAATGAATTTTATTATAGACAGCACAACAACAAAGAAACAGAAGCAAGTTCATTGACACAAAAAAATAAGATGTACAATTCTGTTGATGAGGACATAACAAATGCACTGAAGTATGAACACGAAGAGAAGCAGAGTACAAAAACACAATTTATAAAAGGATGGAATGAAACCCTGTAAATTGCGGTAACAGCAAACAAGTGTTGACCAATGAGCTAGAGGGCAAAGGCCAAGAATAATCACTAAAGTCGCATACAGATGAGTTTTATATCATTTTCAGTCATACACCATGGACTTATTTTGAGGACTTTATTTGATTACATAGTTTTATTATATGTTTCATGTACATGTGGGGTGAAGTAGCACTGCATATTGGTTTTCTAATCACATTGTATGTTGCCTGCATTTTGTGACAGCTGCTATTTCACTATATGTGCCGCATTTAGTGCAGGTTATCATCATCATTACTGTACTGTATTTTACACAAGGTTTCTAAAGAACTATGCCCAACTGACAAGACTGGGCTTAGATACAAGAAGAGTCAGGTCACAGTGGGGCTGATTTACTAATGGGAATAGGCTGTTCACTTTGAAAGGGGAGTTTGCCCCAAAGCTTGGTGACTGTGAAGTTTGACTTTGCAACGATTACTCAATAACGGGACAGATGTTACCCAATGCAAGGAATCTAATAAAAAAACTTTTTTTTGCTTTGTATATGATTGAGTGATAGAAGTCAACAGAGCTTCACCTCATTCACTAAGCTTTGGTGCAAATTCCCTTGCAAAATGCAATTTCACTTTTAAAGTAAACAGCAAATTTGCTTTTAGTAAATCAGACCCAGTGCTTTTCCCAAAACTTAAGATGCTAATATGTGAGAACAATACATTTCAAGAAACAACAAAGCGGTTGTCCAGTCTCCTCTAAAAAAAAAAAGTCAGCAGCTACAAAAACTATAGCTACTTACCTGTCCCATAATCCAGCAGTGTCTTCACCCCAGCTGGGTTCACCAGCCATCCTCTCTCCCTGGCTATGGAATCTTAAGTGTGGCTTGCGGCTTCACAGCCTGGTGCCCACTGTGCATGAGCAGGCAGTTATACACATTGCGGATGGTCCCACAGTTTTCTGAGACCTGTCACATGTTCCAGAAGACGGCGGGGATGGAGGGGGGAAGGAGAACCTCTGCTTCCGATCTCCTAGGTGGTCGGAGCAGAAGTGGGAGTGGGTACCTGTCAAAATCGGGTAAATCCCCCCCCCCGCAAAAATCTTAATGGGGTCCAGTCCTTAAAGCAGGTTAGTATTGCTGTAAGTTTATTTTCCTTCCTCCCGGAATCATGTTAGAGAGGTCACTATTCAAATCTATGGTGAGCTAATGCAGAGGGGAGGCACACTGAACTTTTCTACTTTTAAGGAAAATGTAGCATGGCAACATGTCTGTGCAACCTGAGCCTGAACTAATTTGTGTTTGAAGTTTAAGTCATCTATGCCCAATCTAATAAAAAAAATGGCAAATGGGAGGTAGGGGGTAGAGAAGGGTATTTACCCAGAGAAGGGCATTAAGCTAGTTTTTTATGTTGACTACCATAACCAGTGTAAACCACAAGGATACTGTATACTGTTTACATCTTTATAAGTCAATTGCTTTTCTCTGCATTGTTGCACGTTCATGAAAAAGAAATCAATGGCTCTTTACAGAGCAAATGACAATGCCAAACCTCATGTCTGAGATTTTATTTTATTATGATTGTTTTCACAATTTATTGAGTAATTGGCACCAACTGTCACTAATAGTGAACATTACTGGTATAATTAGTGGTTATTATAGCAGCTGCTTTTACCTCCAGCTGAGTCAAAAGTTCACGCAGCCCCACAGAAATCATCTACTTTGAGTGACAGTGTTATGTATAATGTCAACATGTCTCAGTGAAGTAAGCTTACAAACCTAGCGAATTGCAGCATAACATATGCTAGAGTCAAATGTTTTTGCAGGGTAAATGATCAATATTTTGAAACTCTCCAAATCAAAATATATAAAAAATGTAGACAGTTGTTTACATAACATTTTAAGCGATGGCAGCAATTTAAGCAACCCCGTTGCAATGATTAGAACACTGCATAAGAGACACCCTCTAAAATAATACACTGCTCAAAGAAATTAAAGCAACACTTTTTTAATCAGAGTACAGCATCAAGTCAATTAAACTCCTGGGGTATTGATCTGGTCAGTTAAGTAGCAGAGGGGGTTGTTAATCAGTTTCAGCTGCTTTGGTGTTAATAAAATTAACAACAGGTGTACTAGATGGGCAACAATGAGACAACCCCCAAAACAGGAATAGTTTTACAGGCAGAGACCACTGACATTTTTTCCCTACTCGTCTTTGATGACTGTTTTTCACTAGTTTTGCATTTGGCTAGGGGCAGTGGCACTGCTGGTAGTATGAAGCGATACCTGAACCTTACAGAGGTTGCACAGGCAATCCAACTTCTCCAGGATGGCACATCAATACGTGCCATTGCCAAAAGGTTTGCTGTGTCTCCCAACACAGTGTCAAGAGCATGGAGGAGATTCCAAGAGACAGGTAGTTACTCTAGGAGAGCTGGAAAGGGCTGTAGAAGGTCCTTAACCCATCAGCAGGACTGGTATCTGCTCCTTTGTGCAAGGAGGAACAGGATGAGCACTGCCAGAGCCCTACAAAATGACCTCCAGCAGGCCACTGGTGTGAATGTCTCTGACCAGACAATCAGAAACAGACGTCATGAGGGTGGCCTGAGGGCCCGACGTCCTCTAGTGGGCCTGTGCTCACTTCCCAGCACCAGGGGCGGACTGACCATTTGGAAACTCGGGCACAGCCCGAGGGCCAGTAGGGGGCCCCATGAGATGCCCCTGGTACCTTTTTCATAGGCTTTTTTTGAGTTTGGGCAAGGACACAGGGGCCCCATGATGCCATATTGCCCGGGGGCCCCATGAGTTGTCAGTCCGCCCCTGCCCAGCACCATAGAGCTCAGTTGGAATTTGCCATTGAACACCAGATTTGACAGGTCCTGTGCTTTTCACAGATGAGAGCAGGTTTACCCTGAGCACATGTGATAGACGTGAAAAGGTCTGGAGAAGCCATGGAGAACGTTATGCTGCCTGTAACATCGTTCAACATGACCATTTTGGTGGTGGGTCAGTGATGGTCTGGGGAGGCCTCCTGGTGCACAACAATACCCAGCCTCATTTGGCTAGAGTATGCAGGTAGTTCCTGGAGGATGAAGGAATTGATACCATTGAATGGCCCCCATGCTCGCCTGACCTAAATCCAATAGAACATCTCTGGAATATCATGCTTCGGTCCATCCGCTGCTGCCAGGTTGCACCTCAGACTGTCCATGAGCTCAGTGATGCCCTGGTCCAGATCTGAGAGGAAATACCCCTGGACACCATCCGTCCTCTCATTAGGAGCATGCCCCAATGTTGTCAGACATGAATACAAGCATGTGGGGGCCATACAAACTACTGAGTACCATTCTGAGTTGCTGCAATGAAATTTCAATGAAACAATGGGGCATCCTTACATTCCTAACACATTACCCAGTCCATATCAGTATAGATATCCAGAATAATATTTTTCCCCCAATGAGATCTGATGTGTTTTCAAAGTGTTCCTTTAATTTTTTTGAGTATACTGTATATTAAAGTATATGTGCTCCTTTACCTTGTAAACAACCCATTCAGTGTAAAATAGAAATGAAAGGGAACACATTTGTATACATGCTACTGTATAAAGTATTAGGTAGGTATGAAAAAAATCTGTAAATTATGAATGTTTTCAGAAATAGAAGTGTTAATAATTTATTTTTATCAGTTAACAAAATGGAAAGTAAATGAACAGAGGAGAAATCCAAATCAAATCAATATTTGATGTGGTACATTATTAGATACATTTGCACACAATTTTTGAAGGAACTCATCAGGTAGGTTGTTGCAAACATCTTAAAGAACTAACCATAGATCTTTTGTGGATGTAGGCTACCTCAAATACTTCTGTCTCTTCATGTAATCCCAGACAGACTCAATTATGTTGAAATCAGGGCTCTGCGGGCACCAAGCTATCACTTCCTGGACTTCTTCTTCTTATGCTGAAGAAGAGTTCTTCGTGACCAGCAATGGGCCGAATTCCCCCTTTTTTGGTTTGCGGTCAAACATTCAAACCTAACGAAAGTTCGACTGCAGACTTCGAACAGGGACAATTCACTAAACGGTATCTTACCGAATCCAAGTGTGCGTTAAGATACCGCAGGCTACTAAAATACTGCATGCATTATATCATTAAGTCATGCAGTAATTTAGTAGTGAAAACATTCTTTAGTGTTCCAGCTGTCAGCGCTGCCCCCATGTAAATGAGAATGGGGTACATACTACCGCTACTCATTCACAAAAAAAAAAATGTAGTGCAAAAAATGACAGTAGACAGACTTTGACAAGTCCTCTATTAAAAACAAAAATAAAAAAAAAAGTCCCCCAAAGTAGATCTAATGTCAATCACGATGCCCGGCCACCGCCAACCCGGCACTGGACACAGTGTATATTGGGGGTGGGGGGGGTGACGGGAGAACAGCCAGTCGAACGCCCTTACCATTCGTGTGTTCGTGAACCATACCGTACTTATTTAATAGCCCAACCCTATTGGTAACATTGGCTGTATGTTTGGGTCATTGTCCTGTCTCAGAATAGACTTGGGGCCTATCATATGCCTCCCTGATGGTATGGAATGATGGATAAGTATCTGCCTGTACTTCTTATCATTGAGGACACCAATGATCAAGACCAAATCTCCAACTCCTTTTGCAGAAATGCAGCCCTAAACCTCCACCATGCTTCACTGTTGCCTGCAAATACTCATTATTGTACCATTCTCCAGCCTTTTGGTGAACAGACTGACTCCTTCTACAGCCAAATATTTCAAATTTTGACTCTTCATTCCAGAGGACCTGCAGCCATTTTTCTGCATCCTAGTTTCTATGTTGTCATACATAGATGAGCCCTATTAAAACCGTTGGAGGTGTGGTTTTTTTGGCCACAATTCTTCCAGGAAGACCACTTCTGCCCAGACTTCCCTGGAAAGTAGATGGGTGTACCTGAGTCCGACTGGTTTCTGCCAGTTCTGTGCTGATGGCACAGCTGGACATCTTCTGATGTCAAAAGGAAGTAAGCATGATGTGTTTTTCTTATGCTGCATTACATTTCCTTGGCTAACCACTGTGTCTACGATTATCAACATTGCCTGTTTCTTTGCACTTCTCCAAAAGAGCACATCTTGAAACCCCAGTCTGCTTCAAAATCTTTGCCAGGGAGAGACCTTGCTGATGCATTATAACTACCTTGTGTCTTGTTGATGTGCTCAATCTTGCCATGGTGTGTGACCTGTGACATGAAGTTGTCTTCCACAACCTCACCTCATTAGCAGAGTTTGGTTCTTCCTCACCCAGTTTTACGCCTCCTACACAGCTGTTTCTGTTAATGACTGTGTTTCAACCTGCATATAGAATTAATGATCATTAACACCTGCTTGGTATAATTGGTTAATCATACCCCTGACTCTAATCCTACAAAATCCCTGACTTTGTGCATAGTGTGCAAGCGTAAGAATTGATGCTGGTACTTCTGTTCTCTCACTGTGCATTTTGTAAATTGATAAAAACAAACAATTAAAATATATATATTTTAAAAGCATTCTTACTTTACAGCATTTCTTCACATCTACCCCAAACCTTTGCACGGTACTGTGTGTGTATATATATATATATATATATATATATATATATATATATATACACATACATACTATATATATATAGGGCTTTTTTTCAGGGGGAAGGTGGGGGAACAGTTCCGACACCTCCAACATTGAATGCATGTAGTGGCAAGGGGTGCTGGGGTCTGCTGGGGGGCGTGATGATCACGGGGGTCTACTGTTGCTGCTGGGGATCTATTTTTGCGTGTGGGTATATTGTTGCTGGGATGGTCAGAGTGTGGATTTTGTTTTAAAAATTAATTGTACAAGGGACTAAATTGGGATCCCGGTTTACTTGTCCCTCATGTCAATCTACTTGTCCTAATAGAAAAAAAACAATTTCTAAGATAGAAAATATGAAGGGTTGATGCTTTTTTTTGTAAGGTAGAGGTGCTTTTAGGAATATCTGGGGCTTTATGACAACTTTTAAGGCTGTTTTTTATTTTTTGCTGGAAAATTTCTTAGAACCCACAAACATTATATATATTTTTTTAAAGTGAAGGCCTTAGAGAATAAATTGGTGGGTGTTGCAAGTTTTATGTCACTAGGTATTTGCACAGCAGTTTTTCAAAGCAATTTTTTTTTATACACTTTTTTGAATTTAAATGCAAAAAAACAATACGCAACCCAATGTTTTGGTAAAATATAGAATATGATGTTACGCCAAGTACATAGATACTAAACATGTTATGCTTTAAAATGGAACAAGCCATGTAAACTTTACTATCCATAGGCAACGCTTTAAAAGCCTTTACAGGTTACCACTTTGGATTTACACAGGGGGTCTGGTAGTAGAATTACTGCCCATGATCTGACGTTTGCGGTGATACATGTATGGGATGATCGCTGGTTGCGTGTGGTCAGGACCAACTTGTGCATTAGCCTTTGTGTGTTAGAATGGGGGTGCTTAGCATTTTTTTTACAAAATAATTCTTTTTATACTGTCGCTTTCATTTTTTTTTTTATTGCTGTCACAAGGAAAGTAAATATCCCTTGTGACAGCAATAGGCAGAGACAGGTACTCTTTATGGAGCGATCTGGGGTCAGTAAGACCCCATATCCCTTCTCTGTCCTTAAAGCATTTGATCACAACAAAATTGGTGTGATCAAATGCTTTCCATTTTTAAAAATGCCGCCGTTTACATCCAGTGAAACTCAGAAGTGATGTTTGCCCATCACTTCCTATTTCCAATATTAGAGGTGGACAGAGTGGTTGTGGTCTTTGTCCACCTCTGTGATCAGCCAGCTGGTCGATCAGGTGTCCCAGTGGGACAGGACTAGGATTAGGGTTGTCACCATTTCTTCAAGCCAAACTCTAACACTTTAGTAGCACAGGGCAAATTTTTTTTGGCATACACCAGGGGCGGACGGACAACTCATGGGGCCCCTGGGCAATAGGGGATCATGGGGCCCCTGTGTCCTTGCCCAAACTCAAAAAAGCCTATGAAAAAGGTACCAGGGGCATCTCATGGGGCCCCCTACTGACCCCAGGCCCTCGGGCAGTGCCTGAGTTTCCCGCATTCATGTGCAATGTATGCAGTTGTGGGCGCAGCTGTGGGGATTAAACAGGTGGTGAGGAGGTGACATAACACCTCCTCACTGCCTGTCAAGTGCCTTGTGAGGAGCAAATTGAATGGAGATTGCTCTTTAGAGGGCACCATGTGTAAATGTGCCCTAAGGCTGTTCAGCTATTCCAGTATTTTTTGTACAATCAGCAGGGAACTGGGGACAGGAACAGGACTACTGCTGAGTAACCTCTTGTGTGCTGCAATTACGAAAAAACTTCTGCTCAGCTGAATGCCAGGGGAAGGAACAGGACTATTTAACCCCTAGCCTCAAGTGCTTACTTCTTGTAGTTCTTTGCACCATTCAAGGTTTATGCAGTGGTTCCTGACCTCCACTAACCCTTATGCAGCAATTCAGACAATTTCAATTAGAGTCCCGACCGTCCGTTCACTGCTATACCACTCCGCCGAAGTATGGAATTGCCGGGAACCGCAGCACAAGGATTACTCAGCCGGTTCCAAAAATCATAAAATAGCCTTGGCGGAGTAATCCTTGTGCTGCGGTTCCTGGCAATTCCATACCTCGGCGGATTGGTACAGAAGTGAAGGTCGGGACTGCTGCACAAGGATTAGACCGCTGTGTCTGACAGACATTAGTCCTGTTCTTCCTCCGGCTTCCAGCTGAGCAGATGGAGCCCAGAGCCACAGTCCTTAGATGGGACAGCCCACAGATGGCAGTGGTAGGGAGGTCATCTGCTGGCTCTAGACCAGTGGTTCTCAACCTTTCTAATGCCGCGACCCCTTAATACAGTTCCTCATGTTGTGGTGACCCCCAACCATAAAATTATTTTCGTTGCTACTTCATAACTGTAATTTTGCAGTAATAGTGCCCCATCATTGGTATCAGTGGGAGGAATAGTGCCCCATCATTGGTATCAGTGGGAGGAATAGTGCCCCATCATTGGTATCAGTGGGAGGAATAGTGCCCCATCATTGGTATCAGTGGGAGGAATAGTGCCCCATCATTGGTATCAGTGGGAGGAATAGTGCCCCATCATTGGTATCAGTGGGAGGAATAGTGCCCCATCATTGGTATCAGTGGGAGGAATAGTGCCCCATCATTGGTATCAGTGGGAGGAATAGTGCCCCATCATTGGTATCAGTGGGAGGAATAGTGCCCCATCATTGGTGTCAGTGGGAGGAATAGTGCCCCATCATTGGTGTCAGTGGGGGGAATACTGCCCCATCATTGGTGTCAGTGGGAGGAATAGTGTACAATCATTGGCGTCAGTGGGAGGAATAGTGCCCCATCATTGGCGTCAGTGGGAGGAATAGTGCCCCATCATTGGCGTCAGTGGGAGGAATAGTGCCCCATCATTGGCGTCAGTGGGAGGAATAGTGCCCAATCATTGGCATCAGTGGGAGGAATAGTGCCCCATTGTGGGTGTCAGTGGGAGGAATAGTGCCCCATTGTGGGTGTCAGTGGGAGGAATAGTGCCCCATTGTGGGTGTCAGTGGGAGGAATAGTGCCCCATTGTGGGTGTCATTGGGAGGAATAGTGCCTCATGATTGGTGTCAGTGGGAGGAATAGTGCCCCATCATTGGTGTCTGTGGGAGGAATAGTGCCCCATCATTGGTATCAGTGGGAGGAATAGTGCCCCATCATTGGTGTCAGTGGGAGGAATAGTGCCCCATTGTGGGTGTCAGTGGGAGGAATAGTGCCCCATTGTGGGTGTCATTGGGAGGAATAGTGCCTCATCATTGGTGTCAGTGGGAGGAATAGTGCCCCATCATTGGTGTCAGTGGGAGGAATAGTGCCCCATCATTGGTATCAGTGGGAGGAATAGTGCCCCATCATTGGTATCAGTGGGAGGAATAGTGCCCCATCATTGGTGTCAGTGGGAGGAATAGTGCCCCATCGTGGGTGTCAGTGGGAGGAATAGTGCCCCATCGTGGGTGTCAGTGGGAGGAATAGTGCCCCATCGTGGGTGTCAGTGGGAGGAATAGTGCCCCATCGTGGGTGTCAGTGGGAGGAATAGTGCCCCATCGTGGGTGTCATTGGGAGGAATAGTGCCCCATCGTGGGTGTCATTGGGAGGAATAGTGCCCCATCATTGGTGTCAGTGGGGGGTATAGTGCCCCATTGTGGGTGTCATTGGGAGGAATAGTGCCCCATTGTGGGTGTCATTGGGAGGAATAGTGCCTCATCATTGGTGTCAGTGGGAGGAATAGTGCCCCATTGTGGGTGTCAGTGGGAGGAATAGTGCCCCATTGTGGGTGTCATTGGGAGGAATAGTGCCTCATCATTGGTGTCAGTGGGAGGAATAGTGCCCCATCATTGGTGTCAGTGGGGGGAATAGTGCCCCATTGTGGGTGTCAGTGGGAGGAATAGTGCCCCATTGTGGGTGTCATTGGGAGGAATAGTGCCTTATCATTGGTGTCATTGGGAGGAATAGTGCCCCATCATTGGTGTCAGTGGGAGGAATAGTGCCCCATCATTGGTGTCAGTGGGGGGAATAGTGCCCCATTGTGGGTGTCAGTGGGAGGAATAGTGCCCCATTGTGGGTGTCAGTGGGAGGAATAGTGCCCCATTGTGGGTTTCAGTGGGAGGAATAGTGCCCCATTGTGGGTGTCATTGGGAGGAATAGTGCCTCATCATTGGTGTCAGTGGGAGGAATAGTGCCCCATCATTGGTATCAGTGGGGGGAATAGTGCCCCATTGTGGGTGTCAGTGGGAGGAATAGTGCCCCATTGTGGGTGTCATTGGGAGGAATAGTGCCCCATCATTGGTGTCAGTGGGAGGAATAGTGCCCCATCATTGGTGTCAGTGGGAGGAATAGTGCCCCATTGTGGGTGTCAGTGGGAGGAATAGTGCCCCATTGTGGGTGTCATTGGGAGGAATAGTGCCTCATCATTGGTGTCAGTGGGAGGAATAGTGCCCCATCATTGGTGTCAGTGGGAGGAATAGTGCCCCATCATTGGTATCAGTGGGAGGAATAGTGCCCCATCATTGGTGTCAGTGGGAGGAATAGTGCCCCATCGTTGGTGTCAGTGGGAGGAATAGTGCCCCATCGTGGGTGTCAGTGGGAGGAATAGTGCCCCATCGTGGGTGTCAGTGGGAGGAATAGTGCCCCATCGTGAGTGTCATTGGGAGGAATAGTGCCCCATCGTGGGTGTCATTGGGAGGAATAGTGCCCCATCATTGGTGTCAGTGGGAGGAATAGTGCCCCATCATTGGTGTCAGTGGGGGGAATAGTGCCCCATTGTGGGTGTCATTGGGAGGAATAGTGCCCCATTGTGGGTGTCATTGGGAGGAATAGTGCCTCATCATTGGTGTCAGTGGGAGGAATAGTGCCCCATCATTGGTGTCAGTGGGGGGAATAGTGCCCCATTGTGGGTGTCAGTGGGAGGAATAGTGCCCCATTGTGGGTGTCATTGGGAGGAATAGTGCCTTATCATTGGTGTCAGTGGGAGGAATAGTGCCCCATCATTGGTATCAGTGGGGGGAATAGTGCCCCATTGTGGGTGTCAGTGGGAGGAATAGTGCCCCATTGTGGGTGTCATTGGGAGGAATAGTGCCCCATCATTGGTGTCAGTGGGAGGAATAGTGCCCCATCATTGGTGTCAGTGGGAGGAATAGTGCCCCATTGTGGGTGTCAGTGGGAGGAATAGTGCCCCATTGTGGGTGTCATTGGGAGGAATAGTGCCCCATCATTGGTGTCAGTGGGAGGAATAGTGCCCCATCATTGGTGTCAGTGGGAGGAATAGTGCCCCATCATTGGTATCAGTGGGAGGAATAGTGCCCCATCATTGGTGTCAGTGGGAGGAATAGTGCCCCATCGTTGGTGTCAGTGGGAGGAATAGTGCCCCATCGTGGGTGTCAGTGGGAGGAATAGTGCCCCATCGTGGGTGTCAGTGGGAGGAATAGTGCCCCATCGTGAGTGTCATTGGGAGGAATAGTGCCCCATCGTGGGTGTCATTGGGAGGAATAGTGCCCCATCATTGGTGTCAGTGGGAGGAATAGTGCCCCATCATTGGTGGCAGTGGGGGGAATAGTGCCCCATTGTGGGTGTCATTGGGAGGAATAGTGCCCCATTGTGGGTGTCATTGGGAGGAATAGTGCCTCATCATTGGTGTCAGTGGGAGGAATAGTGCCCCATCATTGGTGTCAGTGGGGGGAATAGTGCCCCATTGTGGGTGTCAGTGGGAGGAATAGTGCCCCATTGTGGGTGTCATTGGGAGGAATAGTGCCTTATCATTGGTGTCAGTGGGAGGAATAGTGCCCCATCGTTGGTGTCAGTGGGAGGAATAGTGCCCCATCGTTGGTGTCAGTGGGAGGAATAGTGCCCCATCGTTGGTATCAGTGGGAGGAATAGTGCCCCATCATTGGTGTCAGTGGGAGGAATAGTGTCCCATCATTGGTGTCAGTGGGAGGAATAGTGCCCCATCACTGGTGTCAGTGGGGGGAGGTATAGTGCCCCATCGTTGGTGTCAGTGGGGGGAGGTACAGTGCCCCATCGTTGGTGTCAGTGGGGGGAGGAATAGTGCCCCATCGTTGGTGTCAGTGGGGGGAGGAATAGTGCCCCATCGTTGGTATTAGTGACACAAATGATGGGGCACTATCCCTCCCACTGACACCAATGATACTTACCTTGCTGACTCCTGCTCCAGCCTGGGCTCTCTCTCTCCCTCTCCCATCTACAGCCTGCATACCTGGCTGCAGCAGCAAAATTTGCACTTACCTGTCAGCTGTCTTCCTTCTCTGGCCGCTCTCCTCTTCACTCGCTCCTGCAGCTCCCTCGATCTTCTTCGATCTCCGCGTGCTGCCGCTCGGCTCCTCCTCTCCAAGCTCCACCTCCTCGCCGGTGATTGGCCGCCTGTGTGCCTCTCCTGAGCTACAGTTCTGGTGGCCAATCAGCGGCGAGGAGGCGGAGCTGTTGCGTGATCCCGGAGGTGTGGCCAGGTGACAGGGGCAGCATATCATCCCGCCCACAGATCGCCTGAGACAGGAGCGGTGTCTCGGTTCCTAAGACCATCGGAAATATGTGTTTTCCGATTATCTTAGGCGACCCCTGTGAAATGGTCGTTCGACCCCCAAAGGGGTCGCGACCCCCAGGTTGAGAACCGCTGCTCTAGACCCTACTGCTTGCCAGCAGCAGGGCTAAATTTGGGAAAGAAACCTCTTGGCCGGCGCCCGGAAACTACACGTCCCAGGCGTCGAGCGATAGGAATTACACATCCCTGGTGGTCTATTGTTGCTGGTAGAGGGTCCATTGTTGCTGGGAGGGATCTTATATTCCCAGGGGATCAGTTGTTGCTGGGAGGGATCTATTGTTGAGAGAAAGAAAGGTCTATTGTGCTGGCTTTTGCTGGGTCTATTAATGCTAGCTTCTAGGGGTCACTCATTGCTTGGGTGAATCTATTGTGTGTGTATATATATATATATACAGTCATGGCCGAAATTGTTGGCACCCTTGATATTTCTCCAGGAAATCATGTATTTCTCACGAAACGTATTGCATTAACACATGTTTTGCTATACACATGTTTATTCCCTTTGTGTGTATTGGGACAAAACAAAAAAAGGGAGGAAAGAAAGCAAATTCGACATAATGTCACACAAACCTCCAAAAATGGGCTGGACAAAAGTATTGGCACCCTTTCACAACTGCGGATAAATAAGAATGTTACAAGCATGTGATGCTCCTGTAAACTCACCTGGGGCAAGTAACAGGTGTGGGCAATATAGAAATCACACCTGAAAGCAGATAAAAAGGAGAGACGTTCACTTAACCTTTGCATTGTGTGTCTGTCTGTGCCACACTAAGCATGGACAACAGAAAGAGGAGACGAGAACTGTCTGAGGACCTGAGAACCAAAATTGTGGCAAAATATCAACAATCTCAAGGTTACAAGTCCATCTCCAGAGAACTAGATTTGCCTTTGTCCACAGTGCGCAACATTATCAAGAAGTTTGCAACCCATGGCACTGTAGCTAATCTCCCTGGTCGTGGACGGATGAGGAAAATTGATGAAAGATTGCAACGCAGAATAGTCCGGATGGTGGATAAGCAGCCCCAAACATGTTCCAAAGACATTCAAGCTGTCCTGCAGGCTCAGGGAGCATCAGTGTCAGCGCGAACTATCCGTCGACATTTAAATGAAATGAAACGCTATGGCAGGAGACCCAGGAGGACCCCACTGCTGACACAGAGACATAAAAAAGCAAGACTACAGTTTGCCAAAATGTACTTGAGTAAGCCAAAAGCCTTCTGGGAAAACGTCTTGTGGACAGATGAGACCAAGATAGAGCTTTTCGGTAAAGCACATCATTCTACTGTTTACCGAAAATGGAATGAGGCCTACAAAGAACAAAACACAGTACCTACGGTAAAATATGGTGGAGGTTCAATGATGTTTTGGGGTTGTTTTGCTGCCTCTGGCACTGGGTGCCTTGACTGTGTGCAAGGCATCATGAAATCTGAGGATTACCAAAGGATTTTGGGTCGCACTGTAGGGCCCAGTGTCAGAAAGCTGGGTTTGCGTCCAAGATCCTGGGTCTTCCAGCAGGACAATGACCCCAAACATACGTCAAAAAGCACTCAGAAATGGATGGCAAAGAAGCGCTGGAGAGTTCTGAAGTGGCCAGCAATGAGCCCAGATCTAAATCCCATTGAACACCTGTGGAGAGATCTTAAAATTGCTGTTGGGAAAAGGTGTCCTTCCAATAAGAGAGACCTGGAGCTGTTTGCAAAGGAAGAGTGGTCCAAAATTCCGGGTGAGAGGTGTCAGAAGCTTATTGATGGTTATAGGAAGCGACTGATTTCAGTTATGTTTTCCAAAGGGTGTGCAACCAAATATTAAGTTAAGGGTGCCAATACTTTTGTCCAGCCCATTTTTGGGGTTTTGTGTGACATTATGTCATATTTGCTTTTCTGCCTCTGTTTTATATTTGTTCCAATACATACAAAGGGAATAAACATGTGTATAGCAAAACATGTGTTAATGCAATACCTTTTTTGTGTGAAATACTTGATTTTCAGGAAAAATATCAAGGGTGCCAACAATTTCGGCCATGACTGTATATATACATACAGTGGATATAAAAAGTCTACACACCCCTGTTGAAATGTCAGGTTTCTGTGATGTAAAAAATTAGACAAAGATAAATCTTTTCAGAACTTTTTCCACCTTTAATGTAATCTATAAACTGTACAACTCAATTGAAGAACAAACTGAAAACTTTTAGGGGGGGAAGTAAACATAAAAAAAATAAAATAATGTGGTTGCATAAGTGTTCACACCCTCTTATAACTGGGGATGTAGCTGTGTTCAGAATTAAGCAATCACATTGAAAATCATGTTAAATAATAGTCAGTACACACCTGCCATCATTTAAAGTGCCTCTGATTAAACCCAACTAAAGTTCAGCTGTTCTAGTAGGTCTTTCCTGACATTTTCTTAGTCGCATCCTATACAGCAATTATATAGCGCCAACAATTTGCACAGCGCTGTACATAATGAAGGTAGACATTACAGTTACAATACAATTTGGTACAAGAGGAAACTGCTCGTTAGAGCTTACAATCTAGGAGGAAGGGTTGAGTGATACAAAATTTAATAGCTGTAGGGGATGAGCTGATGGAGGATATAAAAGGCAGGTTACTAGTTAGAAGCAGGGTAGGTTTCTTTAAAAAGAGCGGTGTTCAGGGATCATCTAAAGATGGATAGATTAGGAGATAGCTGGTCAGATTGGGGTAGGGAGTTCCATAGGATGAGAGAAGCTCGGGAGAAGTCCTGGAGGTGAGTATGGGAGGTGACATGGGAACTAGAGAGCAGAATGTCTTGGGAGGATCAAAGAGAGCAGTTTGGTTGATATTTTGAGACCAGGTTGGTGATGTAGCTGGGGGCAGAGTTGTGGATAGCTTTTTAAGTTGTTGTTAGTATTTTGAACTTTATGCGTTGGGTGAGTGGAAGCCAGTGGAGGGATTGGCTGAGAGGGGTAGCAGACACTGAATGGTTGGTAAAGTGGATGAGCCTGGCAGCAGTATTCATGATGGACTGGAGGGGGGATAACCTATGTAAAGGTAAGCCAATGAGGAGGGAGTTGCAGTAGTCGAGGCACGAGATAACCAGAGAGTGAATTAGAAGCTTTGTGGTATTATTGGTTAAACGGGCGTATTCTGGAGATGTTACGTAGGTTGAGGCGGCATGATTTGGACAGGGATTGGATGTGGGCCTGAAAGGATAGTTCAGAATCCAGGGTTACCCCTAGCACCCTGGCATGCAGGGATGGGGTGATAGTGGTGCTATTAATTACAATAGCACCAGCTAGAAATGTTGACACACAACAAGATGAATCCATGGATCAATGTTGTGAATGCCAAATTCTAACCCTACAATCTTTACCATTACTATCCCACTAATATTATATTATTCCTTCTGTAAACATATACAGCAAACAACATATATCCAGCTATATATCCAGCTAACTACCTAAAGCCATTACATTGTTCTGTAAACAAGCACTTCCTCTAGGCCTATCACTGCAATACGCTACCACAACGAAAGATTATCCTTAAATATGTGTACTTTATTGGCTGTTTTAAAGCCCATCTCCAAATAAAATATTATCATCTGTTTCTGATAAGGTGGCGAAGGGTCAAGTCATTTGTTTTTCAACTGAATGGATTGCCTCTTTCCTTCTGTTCTGTCTGATACTTATCGCTGTGACAGGAAGTGAGGTTAAGTCTCCAAATTGGAACATAGTAAACACTAAAAACCAGACAGAATATTTTTGCTGGCTGTACCTCCATTGCATTTAAACTAATTTCCTATTCTAAAACCCATCAAATAGATAGGAAATCTCCCAAACAGAGATAAAGACAAGAGAAACACAATAGAGTTTCTAACATTTCCCCATTCTATCAAAGTGTAAAAAAGGTTCTAGTTTCAGTTGGGCTTTAAATATAGATCTGTCTCTTGTAATAATTTGGGGTAATTTCAATTTCATAAACACAGACTGGAGCACTTTTTAATTAGCATTAAAGCCTGTGTGGTCAAGAAAAAAAAAATTATTGTAGCACAAGGGACATGGCTTACTATTGTAGCGCTACCCTCTTGGGAGCTGCTGGCTTTGGTTCCTGCACAACCAGGCAATACACATTTTCCACTTGCACCCAGAAACAAGAAACAGTGCATTGGCTTGTTTTTTTTTTAGTTTTATTAACTTGGATAGGGTAAAGGGGTTATAGGATGCCCAATTCGATTGCAGAATAACAATTTGAGGACAACTTTCTTCTTTAGATAATGCTACAACAATGGCAGATGAATGACTATTACTGTTGTCCAACCGGAACCCTGACAGTCTCTTTAGCAAAGTACAGCAACTTCAGGAGCTCTGAGTCCCCTTGAATAGATTTAGGCAAAGTCCCAACTTGTAGGAGCGCTATGTCCCCTAAATGTTCAGAATACCAACCCACCTGGCTATGGTATCTGATCTCAGGACAAGGGATTAGGAAAGCTGTGACCTGTCCCCTAAAGACTTGCCAGAACTTGCATCCAGCAGACTTCTCCCTTCTAGTCCCTGTGGGTGTAGAGGTACTCACACTGTCCTTATCCTGCAGCTTTGGATGTAACTGCTTTCAGGTCTCTGTAGCTGGGCAGATTTTTCTCCAAGCTTGTCAGGCTGTCCTTCCATGGTGGACTGCAGGGAAGTGAATCTCCCTCTTTTAGCTTTCCTCCTTCATCTTCCAGCCTCCAGCCTGGAAGCCAGGCCCCCCTTCTCCGGGGCCCCCTCCCAGGCTACACAGCAGCACCTCTCAGCACTCCATCTCCACCCAACTCCATATGCTGGCCAGGCTATATCATATTTAAGGGCTGGTCTGCCACACTGGCAGACCCACTGCCTGGGATTGGCAAGACTCCCATAAATATGCAGATCAACCCCTCTTCACCTCTGTCTACTGATTTCTAGAAGCCTTTCCAAGTTTCTAGAGCAGGGGGAGGTACCAGAGGACTGATCTGTAGAGCCATCCAGCCCTGATCCAAAGTAAAACCTCTAACTATACACAGGCTTCTAGAAAGCCTCTAACTACTCTAGCCACCTATATACACCAGAGGGAGCTACACTATTAATGCTCTGTGTCCCTTGTGCTGCTGGCCCCTGGTTTCTTTAAAATTCTCCTCCATCTAATCCACCCTCGCCGCTATAATCTTCCAGTGTGGCGGAAGTTAATAGAGCATGGAAACCACAAGCCAGAAGCACATGGGACACAGCACGTTAATAGTAAGTCATGTCCCTTGTGCTGATGCTTGTGTTTTTTATTTAAAAGACACTTAGGCTTTAACACACACACTTGATCTGATATTTCCTAAGCACAAATCCATATATATATATATATATATATGTGTGTGTTGAAAACCAGCCACTCATCCTGGAGCTATTAATATATTGATATCTGGTATCTACCTTACTCCCTCCATCTCTTGCTCATACTGCTGTCCTTCGCTGTTTTGACATAGCTGCTTAACACTATACATACCTAAATGTTGTGGCCTTTGGAGATTTGGGCCTAACACCCAGCTTACACCCATCCCTGCTGTTTCCTGACCCCCATGCCCCCATACATTAGGTACCGTTGCACTTTTCAAAAATATGTATGTGTATACAGTGAAGGAAATAAGTATTTGATCCCCTGCTGATTTTGAATGTTTGCCCACTCACAAAGCAATTATCAGTCTAAAAATCGAATGGTAGGTGTATTGTAACACTGAGAGACAGAATAGCAACAAAAATTTAAAAGAAATGCATGTCTAACAAAATATGTACTAATTTGCATGTTCATGAGGGAAATAAGTATTTGATCCCCTTCACAAAACATGACTTAGCACTTCCTTGTTGGCAATCACAGAGGTCAGACGTTTCCTGTAGTTGGCACCAGGTTTGCACACATCTCAGGAGGGATTTTGGCCCACTCTTGTTGGCAGATCATCTCCAAGTCATTAAGGTTTGGTGGCTGACGTTGAGCAACTCTCAGCTCCCTCCACAGATCTTCAATCAGTTTAAGGTCTTGAGACTGGCTAGGCCACTCCAGGACCTTAATGAGCTTCTTCTTGAGCCACTCCTTTGTTGCCTTGGCCATGTGTTTTGGGTCATTGTCATGCTGGAACACCCATCCATGACCCATTTTCAATGCCCTGGCTGACGGAAGAAGGTTCTCATCCAAGATTTGATGGTACATTGCCCCGTCCATCGTCCCTTTGATGTGCTGCAGTTGTTCTGTCCCCTTAGCAGAAAAACACCCCCAAAGCAGAATGTTTCCACCACCATGTTTGACAGTTGGGATGGTGTTCTTGGGGTCATAGGCAGCATTCCTCCTCCTCCAAAAACGGTGAGTTGAGTTGATGCCAAACAGCTCGATTTTGGTCTCATCTGACCACAACACTTTCAACCAGTCCTCCTCTGCATCATTCAGATGTTCAGTGGTAAACTTCAGACGGGCCTGGACATGTGTTTTCTTGAGCAGAGGGACCTTGCGGACTCTGCAGGATTTCAATCCTTGTCAGCTTAGTGTGTTACCAATTGTTTTCTTGGTGGCTGTGGTCCCAGCTGCCTGGAGATCATTGACAAGATCCTCACGTGTAGTTCTGGGATGATTCCTCACTGTTCTCATGATCATTAACACTTCACGAGGTGAGATCTTGCATGGTGCACCAGACCTAGGGAGACTGACACTTGTTTTGTGTTTCTTCCATTTGTGAATGATTGCACCAACTGTTGTCACCTTCTCACCAAGCTGCTTTGCGATAGTTTGGTAGCCCAGTCCAGCCTTGTGTAGGTCTACAATCTTGTCCCTGACATCCTTGGACAGCTCTTTGGTCTTTGCCATGGTGGAAAGTTTGGAATCTGATTGTTTGATTGCTCCTGTGGACAGGTGTCTTTTATACAGGTAACAAAATGAGATTAGCAGCACTCCCTTTAAGAGACTGATTCTAATCTCAGCTTGTTACTTGTAGGAAAGACACCTGGTAGCCAGAAATCCTACTTAATGATAGGGGATCATATACTTATTTCCCTCATGAACATGCAAATCAGTGCATAATTTTTTAGACATGCATGTCTTTTGAATTTTTTGTTGCTATTCTGTCTCTCAGTGTTAAAATACACCTACCATTCGATTTTCAGACTGAATAATAATCATCTCATATAAGTAAATAGCTAGGTAGAATATATGGCGTGCTGCTGTCTTAAATAGTGAATATACAAATAATCACCTCATAAAACAATAAAATTACATGTAAAAGCAGCGCATTAATAAAAAATAATAAAGTGATGTTATGCTAAATGCACATAATTAAATGTGAACAAATATATAATATACACAAATACTTAAAAATAAGTCCACCAAAAAGAAATGAAAATTGTGATGAAGTACTAAAGTCCTTTCAATCCGCCAAAATCACCACATGAGCAAATGGCAATAATTGATGAAATAAAGTACGTAGATAACTTCACTCAGATGTCACCACGTGCTTTAGAGGAAAAACCTCCCCGCAATTCAGTGGCACTCACCAAATATCGTGGCCCATCCAAACTTGATAGGCAATTGTGCTTGCGGTGAGTGTCAAACGTAATAGAGATCATCAATCAGCAAACCCTTCATCAATTAGAGACTGATTAAATGGCGGGACATCCTCCAGACTATTAAACTCCGTTTCAGAGGAAAGACATAAAAAAACTCATAGCGTGATTCCGTTAAAAACCATTTATTGACTAGATAGTAATATACTCACATAAGGAAAATGAAGGCATGCCAAACTACCACTGTGACCACAAAGGGTATCAGTATAACACATAGAGAGAGTGTCTCACTGTTCCTCCTCGCTGTTCATGAGCAAAACGTCACTTCTGGCGGGGGATGTGAGGTGGATGCCTCATTACAAGATATGTCATACAGCCCAACCCTGACAGGTTTTGTCACCTGACTTTATCAAAGGGTTGGCCCTACAGCAGGACAAGGTTAATTAAATAGTGTCCCATTAATCATCATGAGCACCATCACTTCCTGTCAATACAACCCAGAGTGCAGTGCTCACGAACACCATCTTGTGGCCAAAGAATAAATTGCTCATAACCATTAATAACACAGTAAAATGAATGCAGACATGAAAAAAACACATCCACCCTAAAAAAATCTATATGATCTTCTAAATGATTACTATACACAATAAGCAATAATGCAATACAACATTAGACTAAAAAAAATATAATAAATAAAATAAAAGTAAACTAAACAAAGGAAAATAAAAATAAAAGAGAATTCAAACAATGCGATCCAATCAAATAATTCAAAATCCAGGCATACTGAATGAATGAATTAAGAATGATAATCCTATAGAAATGTCTATAGTGAAATAAAAGGATTTAATATCCTAAGGTTACATAGTAATATCCTCAACCTTTAATCCTCATAAATCAATATTTATCTCACTATACATCACTTATAAAGCAGTTAATGTCGACTTCCACATTAAGTCCTGATGGATTCAAAGTTTTGGAGCTGATAGATCCACTTGGTTTCATGCTTGGAGAGTTCTGTAACCATATTGGAACTTCTCCATGATGGGTGGATTCTATCCATGCCCCAAAACATAATTTTTGTTATGTACCTGCCTAAAGTGAATTGAAACACTATGGTTATGAAAACCAATACTAATATTGTGCACATGTTCAGCCAAATGTTTTTTTAAAATGCTTTTAGTCCGGCCAACAAATTGGAGGCCACATGGGCACAGGAGGACATAGACTACATGTGTAGTGTCACATGAGATAAATTCAGATATTTTATGGGACTTTCTAGTAACCTTAAATGTGAAACTACCCCTAATCCTGATATTATCCTTGGCTGTTCTACATGCATGACATTTATGACATTCATGGAAACCCTTCCTATCCAGGAAAAAAGAATGTCTAATAGATCTAGCACTTTTCTAACAACCATGTCCCCAAAGTTAGGGGCACGCCCAGGGGTGGACTGACCATTTGAGCACTCGGGCACTGCCCGAGGGCCCGGGGTCAATAGGGGGCCCCATGAAAAGCCCCTGGTACCTTTTATAGGCTTTTTTGGGTATCCTTTGAGTGTGGGCAAGGAAACAGGGACCCCATGATCCCCTATTGCCCGGGGGCCCCATGAGTTGTCAGTCCGCCCCTGGGTACGCCTATAAATAAAAGTGGGTTTAGATGATAGATAATTCCCCAAAGTTCTGTCCAATAATAAAACATGCAAATGTGTTTTAAAGATGTCCTCTACCTCTCTGTATTGGGAATGATAGTTGGAGATAAAATTCCACTGATGTTTGTCATCTTGTGAACTCCCTGATTTCTCCTCCAATGTAGCAATCCTGGGAATCCCTGCAACGTCTTCAATAATGTTATCCAGAAATTGCATAGAGTACCACTTCTACACAAACCTGTTCTTAATAATCAGGAACTGCTCCCTGAAATCAGACTCCAAAGTGCAATTGCGTCTTACCCTCATAATCTGCCCCTTTGGTATATTCCTTTACCATATAGGGTGATGGCCACTATCAACTGATAAATAACTATTTCTATCCATTGGCTTAAAATAAACTTGTAGACTATTTATTATCCTGCTTTAAAATAATTAAGTCAAGGAAATTCACTTCCTGACAACTATAGTGATAATCCAGTTTAATATTCTGAGTGTTAGTGTTCAAATTTATCATAAACTGTTGCAAATTTTGTTCAGTGCCATCCCAGATGAATAGCAGATCATCAATGAATCTGCGGTAAAAGATCAACTTGGGCTTTTGGAGGATAGATTTGTATTTCACAATGAAAAGCTGAGTTGATCCTTTACCGCAGATTAATTGATGATCTGCTGTTCATCTGGGATGGCGCTGAACACATAATGGCATGATGCTGCTCACTGCTGCGCTCTCCTGTGAACCTAGTGAAACCCTATGATGCATGGTGTGGGCCATTGATACTCTGGGCTTTCAGGAGGTAGGTTACATGACATCTAGTGTTATTCAACTCTGAATAAGACCAGCATTGAAACAGAAAAGTGTGTTTTGGGGGGACAGTGCCAAAGAGGAGATCAGCACTGTAACCAAAGCTTCTTTTTGTGTTTTAAAATTTGCTAGGGAATGACAATACAATCTCATATAGTCTCTAACATGTTAGTGTTACTTTCATTTTCAATATTTTTATATTTGCAGCTTTACTAAAATAACATGTGGTTATCCTGCCATGAAAGTCCTTGTACAAACACTGTGCTCTTGTGCTGTCACCCTGTCAATAGGATTTCTGATGGACACAAGTGGCTGCTTCAGTACACTTTATATAAACATATTCTTCTGCTGTGACCATCAGGAAATCTGCTCTAAAAAATTCCATGCAGCTATCATTGAAGTGCACCCATGTAGACAGAAAGTGGCTGAAAGAGGATGTTACAGGGGGATGCAGGAAATAAAAAAAATTATAAAATACCTCTAAGATAGTCAATTTGTAAAGAATCAAACAATTTGTTTGCTTTGTTCGTGCTTCTTGATATATCACGTTTAGAAGAAATATTTTTTTCAGAAGATTGAGAACAAAATTTCTTCTGCAAACCTTTATTGATATATCTATAATGAAGTTCTAAATTGTGATTTTGTATATTAAAATAAAATTATCTGAAACATGATGTGCAGTGATGAGGACAGCATGTTATCAGTAAACTGCCAGATGATAGATCAAAATCATCAGCCTTGTATCACTGTCTGGCAGATAGGAAAAGTCAATTCTTCAGAAAATTATTATGAACAAAACCACTTCAGGAATATGACAAGCGTTACATAGACATGGCAGGAAGCTTGATCAGTCTGCCAAATATAAGACGTGATCCTGGCTCAGTATCATCCCTTGTAAATACAACTGGTCCATATATGAGATGATGGGACTTTAAATATGCCTCCAAAGGTTAGTGATACAAAACTAGTCTAAAATACAAAAATTACATTTAAAAGAGTCATACATATATAAAATAAGATGAATGAACAGATTCCAGTGCTAATGTTTGTCTGGTAGCAAGAGAGCTTAAATTGTAGAATCATCACATATCATATAGGTTGACGCGTTTCATGTGGAGTCCCACTTCAACAGGACCTGTGATCTCAGTATGAAACAGGAATAGTCACTAGAACAGTATTGAAAAGTATACATGTTAGAAACATACACAATCATTGGTATGTGGGCAGCACAGTGACTAAATGGTTAGCACTTCCGCCTGGCAGTACCAGGGTCATTGGTTAAAATTCCAGCCACGGCACCACCTGCCTGGAGTTTGCATGTTCTCCCTGTGCCTGCGTGGGTTTCCTCCGGGTACTCCGGTTTCCTCCCACACTCCAAAGACATGCTGGTAGGTTAATTGGCTCCTGTCTAAATTGTCCCTAGTATGTGTATGAATGTAAGTTAGGGACTTTAGATTGTACACCCCTTGAGGGTTAGGGACTGATGTGAATGTACAATATATATGTAAAGCACTGCGTAAATTGACGGTGCTATATAAGTACCTATAATAAATAATATTACAAAACATATTACAATTCATAATCTAAATAAATACCCTAAGTCCATGCAAGAGCAGGGAAAAAAAACAACAATATGTATATCAAAGTCTCAATACCTCAAAAATATATAAATGCATATCTTAAGGCTAGCCAGACCTAATGAGCCAAGATGCAACCAAAATATATGGCATAGGTCAAGTAATGGGTGTGCCCAAACAAGCCCCACCAGCACTTACTTGTTACACTACCCTGCAACATATGTGGTGCCATTTCTGTCAACTATATTTTTTTCTGAGATCAATCAATTTTTGCAAAATAAAGAAACCTTTAAGTACCAATATGTGTTGACTACTCCACTTTTCAGGTAGATTGGTTATGCCAGAGCACATCATCTTGTAGTATAACACCTTGCGTGGTTCAATCAATTATGTTTTAAAGAAGTTTTTTACATTAGACTAAGAGGAACAACCAAAAAGGAAAGAGGGGCAGATGAATTTGCTTCCAAAGAGGGACAGTCCAATCAAAAAGTACAGTTGGGAAAAATGAAACTACTAAAAGACTAATAAGTGACATCAGACATGCTTGAGATAATTACTGTACTCACACAATAGGGCTAAAAAAAAAAAACACAAAATCAAACAAAAAGAAAAAAAAATTTAAAAAAAGGGCCGATTTGATGGACCAGTACAAGGTTCGATAGAAGCAAAATGGGCCTGATACTTAAAATGTGAGCTATTATTATTATTATACAGGATTTATATAGCACCAACAGTTTGCTCAGCGCTTTACATTATAACGGGAGACAATTCAGCAACAATACAGTTCAATACAAGAGGGATAGGAGGGCCCTGCTCCTTGGAGCTTACAATCTAGGAGCTAGAGGTAACAGTTCCTGTTGCAAAAGGTAAACAATCAACTTTCAATAATAATTTCAATGGTCTAGGTTTAAAAGTTATTCAAGGATGCTTATTGGTTACTATGAGCAACAAGAAGATTTATCTTCAGCATATTTTTCATATATCAAGTCCTTTATGAAGTAAATATGTTCACTTCTACAGAGTACTAAACCTAAAGGCATAGTTCACCCTTACCAAAAAAACTTGTATGCAGATAAGGCACGTGTGTAGATAAAAACAAGCTGTGCAGCTTTGGCCAAAACAGTTTTGATCAAAACTGACTGGATAACTCCCAGGACATTGCCAAGGATGTTGCTGAGAGAGGCCCAGCTGTTCACCATCATAAGAGTAAGCTCTTTCTCTGACTCAAAACCCCTCACATGCCCTTTCTCTCCCCTGATGCAGTAGCTTTGAGCTCATCATTTGAGAGCTCACTCTTGTGATGGTGAAGGTGAACAGTAACAGTTAGGCCTCTCAGCAACTTTCTGGGAATTTTTCTGTTGGTACATATTTGACTTAGACCTATAGCAAGGGCATTATTCATCTTTAGTCAAATCTGCACAGTTTGCTTTTTCTACAGATGCCCCTTATCTGCATAGGCAGTTTTTTGGTAAAGATTATCTAACCCTTTAATATGTCTCAGTAACAGGCTGGGTATGAACAAGGGTCAGATTCCACTGATTTGCACCTTGACAGCTGCTGTTTGTATACACTGGCAATGCCACATAGTTACATAGTTAGTCTGACTGAAAAAGAAAAGTCCATCTAGTTCAACCATAAAAGGGAAGAAAAAAAATTATAATCCTATACCCACAGTTGATCCAGAGGAAGGCAAAAAACCCAGCAAAGCATGATCCAATTTGCTCCTGCAGGGGAAAAAAATTCCTTCCTGATCCCCCGAGAGGCAATCGGATATTCCCTGGATTAACTGTACCTATAAATATTATTATTCAGTTAAATTATGTGTATCTAGGAAAGAATCTAGGCCCTTTTAAAGCAGTCTATTGAGCTGGCCAAACCAACTCTTGAGGAAGTCTGTTCCACATTTTCACAGCTGTTACTGTGAAGAAACCTGTTCATATTTGAAGATTAAATCTCTTTTCCTCCTAGTCTTCTGTGATGACCTTAAGGTGAATAACTCTACAATGAGTTCACTATATGAACCACTGATATATTTATACATGTTGATCATATTCCCCTTAATCTCCTCTTCTCAGGGGAGAATAAATTCAGTTTCTCTAATCTCTTCTCATAGCTGAGCTCCTCCATGCCTCTCATTAGCTTGGTTGCCCTTCTCTGCACTTTCTCCAGTTCCCTGATATTCTTTTTGTGAATTGGTGCCCACAATTGAACTGCATATTCCAGGTGAGGTCTAGTGATTTGTACAGGGGTAAAATAATATCTCTCTTTCTAGAGTCTATACCACTTTTAAAGCAGGAGGGGATTTTGCATGCTTTGGAAACTGCAGCTTGGCATTGCATTCCATTATTAAGCTTATGATCTACCAGAACTCCCAGATCCTTCTTCACCATTGATTCCCCCAGTTGTACTCCCCATAGTATGTATGATGCATGCATATTCTTAGCCCTTAAGTCCAAAACTGTACATTTTTCAACATTAAACCTCATTAACAAAAATAATACGATGACATCAGTGGGAGGCTCCGGCTGATGAATTTCATCATCAACAGACGTCTTTCAGCCCCAGAAGCCATCTGTTGATCCGTCGGTAGGAGCCTCCCTCTAATGTCATCATGCTGTCCGCCATTTTGGAAGCTGTACTTGAATGCTGATATTCCTTCTATGTTTTGTGAGTAGGATTTTACTATTGCAATAAAGGCACATTAACAGGCACTATGAGAGGCATGTTTTATTTTACATGATACTGTAAAATATGCTAAGAGAATGGCTTACTGACCTAAGTGGAATCTGGGTCTTGGTTATAACATAGAGGTTCGGATGGAGTTACATCTATATAGAGCCTTTTTAGACGCCCTATAATATGGGGTCTTCTCATCTGGTAAGCCTCCATTTTACACATATGGTGGTGGTCCATTCACATTGGTGATTTATTGGATGAAAAGAAGATCAATACTATTAATATTGCACTCAAGAAAACGCATGTTTTTTTTTCACAAAGTGTTTGTGGAAGCTGTCATTCACGTGGACTTTGAACATTGTATTGTCCCTTATATGGATTGTATATGATATCACTTATAGGCATTAATTTTCACATTGTACTGTGTATGTATAGTTGTTCACATGATTAATTTTTAATAGAATCTTTTTTTCACATTAAACCTCATTTGCCACTCAGTTGCCCAATCAAACAGTGCATTGAGGTTGGCTTGTAAGTTGGAGACATCATGTAAGGATGTTATTCCATTGCACAGCTTGGTGTCATCTGCAAAGACTGAAATGGTATTTTTAATCCCAGACCCTATATCATTTATAAATATATTAAAAAGTAAGGGTCCCAACACAGAACCTTGGGGTACACCACTGACAACCCTAGACCATTCAGAGTATGAATCATTAACCACTACTCTCTGAATACGGTCTTTTAGCCAGTTTTCTATCCATTTACAAACTGATTTTTCCAAGCCTGTAGACTTTACCTTACATATTAGCCATGTGTGGGGAACTGTGCCAAACGCTTTTGCAAAATCCAAGTACACGATATCCTTAGCCACTCCTATGTCCACTGTCTTGCTTACCTCCTCCTAATAAAAAGAAATCAGATTTGTTTGACAACTTCTGCCTTTAATGAATCCATGCTGTTTGTTGCTTAAAATATTTTTTTCCAGCAAGAACTCATCTATGTGGTCTTTTATTAAACTCTCCAGTATCTTTCCAACTATAAAAGTTAAGCTAACAGGTCTATAGTTACTTGGTAAAGAATTGGATCCCTTTTTAAATATAGGCACCACATTGGCACTACTCCAATCCAGTGGTACTATGCCAGTCATTAAAGAGTCCCTAAAAATTAGAAACAATGGCTTTGAAATGACAGAGCTCAATTCTTTAAGGACATGTGGGTGTATGCCATCCAGCCCAGGTGCTTTATTCACCTTTATCCTGTCTAAATATTTATGGACCGTATCAATTTTGAGCCATGGTGGATCATGTGGAGCTGTGTCAATATCATCCCCATTATGGACAAGAGCTCCCCCATGCTACTTTGTATACACAGAGCTGAAGAAGGTATTTAATAAATTATCCTTCCCTTTGTCCCCAGTCACCCACTCTAGATTATTTTGTAAAGGACCTACATGCTCAGACCAGACCTTTTTACTATTAATATACTGTGGGGAAAATAATTATTTGATCCCGTGCAGAATTTGTTAATTTGCCCACTTACAAAGAAATGAAGGGTCTATAATTTTTATCATCAGTGTATTTTAAATGATAGAGACAGAATATCAACCAAAAATCCAGAAAAAACACATGATACAAATGTTCTAAATTGAGTTGCAGTTCAGTGAAAAAATAAATATTTGATCCCCTACCAACCAACATAAATTCTGGCTCCCACAGACTGGCTATGTGCTCATGTGGTATACAGATTAGCCCTGTCAATTTAAGAAGGTGCTCCTAATGACAATTCATTACGTGTATAAAAGACTCCTGTCTACAATATCTCTTTCTTCCATTCACCACCATGGGCAAGACCAAAGAGCTATCAAAGAGCATTAGGGACATGACTGCAGATGTGCAAAAGGCTGGTATGGGCTACAAGACCATCAGCAAGAATCTTGGTGAGAAGGAGACAACTGTTGGAGCGATTATTCGCAAAAGGAAGAAATATAAAATAACCATCAATCTCCCTTAGTCTGGAGCTTCATGCAAGATTTCGCCTCATAGGGTAAGGATGATCATGAGAAAAGTGAGGGATTAGACCAGAACTACAGGGGAACTACAGGGGAGGAGCTTGTGAATGATCTCAAGGCAGTTGGGACCACAGTCACACAACAAAATATTGGTAACACAATACACCGCTATGGATTGAAAGCCTGCAACACCCGCAAGGTCTCCCTTGTCAAGAAGGCCCATGTGAAGTTTGCCAATGAACATGTAAATGATTCAGAGAAGGATTGGGAGAAAGTGCTGTGGTCAGATGAGACCCAAATTTAGCTCTTTGACGTCAACTCAACTCGCCGTGTTTGAAGATAGAAAAATACTCACTATGACCATAACTCTGCTAAAAGTACAGGCTGAATTTGCTGCATTGAGGGGCCAATGGACAGGGACATGTATTGTAAAATCTTGGATGAGAACCATGTTCTCTCAGCCAGAACACTGAAGATGGGTCATGGATGGGTCTTCCAGCATGACAATGACCCAAAACATACCACCAAGGCAACAAAGGAGTTGCTCATGAAGAAGCACATTAAGGTCTTGGAGTGGTCTAGCCAGTCTCCAGACTTATAGAAATTTATGGAGGGAGCTGAAACTTTGAGTTGCCATGCGACAGCCAAGAAATCTGAAGGATTCAGAGATCTGTAAAGAAGAGTGGATCAATATCCCTCCTGAAATGTGCGCAAACCTGGTAACCAACTACAGAAACGTTGTACCTTTGTGCTTGCTAACAAGGGTTTCTCCACCAAGTACTAAGTCATGTTTTCCTTGGGGATCAAATACTTGTTTTACTCACTGAACTGCAACTCAATTTATAACATTTCTATCATGTGTTTTTGTCTGGACTTTTGGTTGATATTCTGTGGTTATCATTTAAAACACACCTATGATACAAATTCTAAACCCTTCATTTCTTTGTAAGTGGGCAAACTTACAAAATCTGCAGGGGATCAAATAATAATTTTCCTCCTGTGTATTTGATGTCATGATCAAAAATGTAATATCAGAACCTGGATTCTCAAAATAAAGGATCAACTTAGCAAATATTTACTGTTGGCTAATCTTGTTTAAGGTAAAAAGTCTTCTTGAAATCTGGATACAGTAAAGGGCCCCTACTTCCCCTCCCCTGATGAAGGAAAATTTATTGCTACATCTAATTATGCTTTACAAAAGCGCTTCCAACTCTTTAAAGTTACACTATTATCATATAGCCCATTGCTACCTGTGTATATTGTACGACATATTTATGTGCATATTTTGTCTTTGTTTTTAATTTTAATTCACATACACTTAGATGAAAGATTTCTCAGCAATCATTGCAGCAAATTGTCATATATGGTATACAGAACTTCAGACTAAATCTGTGTCAGGCGTTTAGATAACGTGAAATGTCTCCTGTTTGCAGTAATAATTTAAATTCTGTAATGTGTCGACGTCCTTTAACATCAAGCTATAACCTATAATCACTAGCGAGTTTTTATCTTCTGAGAACAAAACTGTCAAATTGAAGTTGATGTTTGAAGGCACTATTCTAAGTATAGAAACACATCATGTTTTCATCTGAATTAGAAAATAAATATTCATTGAAAAATAAATCTGAACTCTTCGGAGATGCCAAAGTTAAGCTTAAACAAATGTGCTTTTTATTTGGGAAAAGTCTGGGGGAAAAAAAACGTGCGCTTAACCTCCCTAGCGGTATTCCTGAGTGTAGCTCGGGGTAAAATGTCTGTACCAAAAGCGGTAACCCCAAGCTACACTCGAGCTTACCATGCGGCGCTGCATAGGGATTACCTGCAGCACTTACCTTGTCCTTCGCTCCCGCGATGTGTCCCCTGCAGCGTCCCCGGCCATCTCCTCCGGCCGATGCCAGCATCCGGCTTCTGTGTTCCGGTCCCTGTGACGTCGGAACGTACGGGCGCCGCCAGCGGCAGGAAATTTGAAAATTTAAAAAACAAAATTCCAAACAAATTTTACATAGTAAAACATTGCTGTTTCAACCCATTTCACATACATTTTGTCCCTAGTGCTTTGTCCGGTGCCCTGCCCGCATTTTGTCTGTTCTTTCTGCCTGGAAACTGAGAAAAGTCCATGGCGTCCAAAAAGTGTCCCTTTAGGTCAAAAGTGGTTTTAGACCAGCTAGAATACAGCGATAGTAAATCAGAACCACTTGCAGAATTGAGTAATAATGATTCGTGGGGAAATTCGTCATCAGACACTAAAAACGATTTTGCGACTTTGCTCAGCGATGTGCAAACTTGGCGCTATATTTCAAATTTCAGTGTTTTTGGTTTGATTATATTATTGAATTAAATGTATTATTATTATATTATTATTTTTTATGATTATTTATTAAATTATAATTTATGATTTCGTGTTTCAAATTTTATCCTACCCGGGATGTTTACTCGACTCTTGTTCGGACAGATTTCGGTGAATTATTCCTAAAAATTACAGCCTACAATAAAAAAACTACATATTTCCATGCAAAATAATGGCACCGCTTTCAGCACCAAAAATCTGAAATAATCATACCGCTAGGGAGGTTAATATATAATACATTTCTCTAGAATTTAGTAAATGAGTAGCAGGGGGCATTAACAATACTTCATGATCAGAGAACAGATTTTTCTGATAAAACTTTTGACAGTCAGCTTTAATGATGTTAGATTCTTTATCTTAAAGTAGAAGTATGGTCCAACTATAAAGTCGCATATTTGATGCAAGCTCCCCTAACAGTAAGACTGGGCTCTTTATTTTTCAATGAATCCCATGGAACTTTTTCTAAATATTAATTGATCCTATAGTAAAGCCATTGGATAGGAACTTTCTTTGGTGGGTGACAACTCTCTTCCTTACTCCAGCCTTATCACAACAGCATATAATAAAAGGGTAATAACTTATTGTCTAATCTCTATTTCGCTTTCAGATGCGATTTTATGGATTTTATTGATTTTGTATAATAAAGCATTGTTCTATTATTGTAAATTGTTCATTCTGGATATTGCTGGGGCAGTCAACTAAAATCCTTGTTTCTTGTCTGTAACTTCTAAGATGCTGGCACAATTCATAGACCTTTCAGTGGTTAGAAAACTCCATACAAAAATGTCAGAGTGTATAGATGTCTGTTCTGGAGCCCACTGGTACACAAACACATTGCTGCATTAGCAATAGGAAAAAGCTTTATTAATATTAAAGCAAAAGCACAAATCTGACATTCACCATTCACTGCAGATTAATTTTCCAGATACATGTGTTTTAACTGACAGCATTTGATTCACCAACATGTTTGATAAAAGTCACATTCCCTGCTCTCAAAATATATCCAATAGTATCTTATTTCCTACATGGCCATGTACTCTACATTTTAACCATATATTGAACTATATGGCTTTATTAATAACCATATGATCCTGTATTTCCCTCCAAAAAATAAAGGCTTGACACACAACCACCCCAATACTATATGTTGTGAAAACTGAACTAAACTACAACCAGGGAAACTGCCATCTTAGACTCTGTTTGAACTGCAGTTGCCATGGTGCTGCACACATGATCTATTATGATACTAGTTATTTGATGGCTTGACAGTTCAGTTGAGAGCGCAAGCAACAGTGACAATTATCATTCATAGCATACTTTGTTTTAATAAGTCTAGCTGAGCAACTATTAATACTTTTTTAAATACAGACACTGTATGAAGGTGCAGTGTAACATTGCAAACTCTTAGGACATACTTAAGCACAGGCCCATGCGAGGGTCGAGGGTCTTAATAGTCAATAAAGAAACATCAGGTCAATATAATTCCAGATGTAAATGTTAACTTGACATGTAATGCTTCATATACAGTTCCCAGAATAGTCAGAGTACATTAGATGTTCCTTTAAGGAACCATAAATCCTTTGTATATTAATATTTGGTAAAATCTAAAGAGCTTTAGCTCATGGAATAGAAATGATTAACTGTAGCAGCCTGACATAAAATCCCTGTAGGTTTTACTAGTCTATATAAAATAGAAATTTCTTGGCAAGTACATGTTTATTCATGGACCCTGTCTGAGATCTACCAGAGTGTGCTTCCTTAATAACATCTTTTCTTGCCAAAGAAAAATAGGACCCAACATCAATCCTCAGCAGCTGATGCAGTCAGGTAGATCCAAAGAAACATAAATATACTTAGTTTTGCATTTCCTGGTAGGACCCTTGCTGTCATTGGCTCCCAAAGACATCAATCACCAGGTCCGGGCCAGCGATTCATGGCCGGAACTTGGTGATCAGCAGAGCAGCTGACAGGAGAGAGATCTGTAAACAAAACAGATCTCTCTTCTGTCATCGAGGACGTGCTGCTTTCTATCGCTTTGCAAAGCAAAGAGATAGAAAGCAGCACGTTCCCTAGTAAAACAGCACACAACAAGTACAAAACAGCACACAGTTAACCTTTTGATTGCCCCAGATGTTAACTCCTTCCTGCCCAGTGTCATTAGTACAGTGTCAGTCAGTGCTTTTTATTAACACTGATCACTGTATTAGTGTTACTGGAGATGTCAGTGACAGTTAATTAGTTCCCACCCAGTGTCAGTTAGTGTCAGAATTTCAGCCACAGTCCCACTATAAGTTGCCGATCACCGCCATTACTAGTAAAAAAAAATAAATAAATAAAAATTCCAGTATATATACCACCAATTGTAGATGCTATAACTTTCATGCAAACCAATCAATATGCACTTATTAGGATTTACCAAAGACATGTAGCAGAATACATTTTGGCTAATATTTATGAAGAAATTTTTTTTTAATTTTTTATGGGGTATGTTTTAAAGCAAAAAGTAAAAAAAAAAAAATTATATATATATATATATATATATATATATAAAATTTATTTAATACATTTTTGGTCATTTTTCATTTATAGCGCAAAAAGTAAGAAACCAAGTGATGATCAAATACCACTGAAAGAAAGCTCTATTTGTGTGGAAAAATTATATAAATGTAATTTGTGTACAGTGTTGTACCGCGCGATTGTCAGTTAAAATAGCCGTATAGCAAAAAATGGCCTGGTCCTTAAGGGGGGTAAATCTTCCAGAAGGCAAGTAGTTAAAAGGTAATGTTGCTTTACAGGGGGTTATGATTGGTCAATGCTAACAACTACTCCCATATGTACTACAGCCAAAATTTGGAATAGTTAGTCTCCCAACTGCGACAAGCATATGTCTGCCCTTATCATCTGTCAAGCCTTTGTTGGAAAATAAGCAGGGATTCCTTGGAAAAGCATCTATATTCTACCTATATCGAAGTTTCTTTATATTTTTTTAAGTTATTACATTCGTTACTTCTGTCACTATATCTGTCATTACCCAACTAAGTGTTATTTATCTGCACGTTTTAGTGTGATCTCTCTTTGCACATCTCTAAAATAAACCTCAAAACATAAACTGTGATAAAACGCATGTAAACACACACGGCCATTTAATATTTGTTACAGCTCAGTAAGTCTGATACAGAGCATCTGTCAGTATATGTATCCTTGTATCCTTGTCAGGGGTTAATGTATATGGATTACTGGGATGATGGTGGGATCCACTGATAAAATCATTTATTGGACATTGATCACAGTGAATCCATTGACTTTCAGATTGGGAATTATGTACTTTGGCATCTTTTGATACATAATCAGATTTATTTCTGCAACTACACAGGATTGATGATTTAATTAACATGATACACATACAGTAGGTGCTCTGTCCAATATATCTAGCCATTATTTGTGATGAGCATGCGATAAAGATGATGTGAATTTCTGAAATTGCATTATTTTTTATCTTTAATTTAGATTGTGGCTGGAAATCTCTCCTTGTCCACACAGTTAAGACATATTATATAGGAAGCACACTTTGGCAGGTCTCAGAGATTTACGGTTGCTTAAACGAATGTCCGATACTCTCTCAATCTTTTCTGTGAACTGTATGTAGAGCATTAAATTTCAAGTTATCATGAACATTTGGCATGATATTGACATTATGTCTCTTTATTGATTTCCAGTGCTGCACTTGTACCTATAAAGATTGCCTGTATTTATTAATCATTTATAGCTGCTCTACTGGGCTTGTTAACATTGTGTAGTATTTGGGGTTGTTGTGTCTCAAGCCTTTATTTTTTTTTGAGGCCGCACAGGATCACATGGTTATTGCAAAGGACATACGGTTTTATATGTTATTAGAACCTGCATGGGCACTTAGGAAATAGGATACTACGGGGGCACGTCAGTAAAGCATTTGAGACACCTTTCTGGCAGTATGGTCCCTCTTAAACAACCTGCATTTAATTCATAAAAGCCTTGTGACAGTTTTGACAATGTGGCTGTAGCCCTGCAACTGCTGTACATCATTTCTGCAGGTGGGTTTCCTGGTGGTGAAAAGAGTGACATACACATGTACAATATGCATTGTCACAACTGCTTGAATTGCAGGAGAACTGGAGACAGATACAGAATGTGCCACCCATGTTAAGTGCCTGAACAAGGAGTTTCTTGATAGGATCAGCAGGTATTATTTTAAAAATTGCAGATTTAAAAATATACAAATGACAAACAAAGCCTAAATCAGATTTTAGTAATTTTGTTTACATATATTTTTACCATTAATTATCTTTTTTTACTGTATCTTTAGAGCTATGACAACCATACAGATGCCTTGCAAACACTACATCAGAAAGGATGTGTCACAAGTGGCAAGAAAGGGGTTAACTAAAAATTGCAACTTTATTCAGGATCATTCTAACCCACACCATATGTGTCTATACCTAAAATTTATTCTCCAAATGGTTCCTCTGGTGGGCCAGTGCTAATTCCAGTCATGATGCCACTATAATTTTTTCTAAATAAAAAAAATACAGTTTCTACCACTATACATCTTTTAAGTCTGGAATATCAGATTTTAGTGTCTTGACAATTGATATAGATGTCTTACTTTTATAGTAAATCTGTCACCTGGGTAATATGAGCATAAGCATAGTCTCCCTACCATAAAAACCACACCAAAATGATATAGCCATCCGGTTACAAGCAATTCTTGACTTTTCCTGTATCTTGGACCTGCCACCTCCTGAGCATTCACATTGGTCAATGTAGCAATCACCAAATTTAAGGACTATTAGGGAGTCTTGGAAGGTAGAGAGATGGAGACAAGCTCAGTTATTATGGGAAAAGTTCAATTTGCTTATTTTTATATTTTTGGTTTAATCATCACATCGACATGTAGTATTTCATAAAAAGTAACTACCCATTAGCATTTTTCATCCTAGAGTGAACTGCCTTGTTTTTTTGACAATTTTTTTTTTAATTAGTCTCTCCCTCCCCATTGTTTCAGACACAGCAATGGGAGTCATTGGCTCCCAATGCTGTCAATAACAGCCAGTGAGGAGGAAGCGAGGGGGGGGGGGTGGAGGCCGAGCTGCATTCAGTGTGTCTTATAGACTCACAGAGGTGGCTCAAGAGCGAGAAAGCACAAGTGCCCCCAAAGAAAGTAGCTTGATCTGTGGGTACTTAGCGGGGGGGGGAGCGGGACCCAAGAGTGTCGATGGAGGACCCGAGAAGAGCATTATCAGGGCTGCCCTGTGCAAAACCATGCACAGAGTAGGTAAGTATGACATGTTTGTTATTTTTAAAAAATCTGAACCTTTAGTATCACTTTTTATATTTTTATATTTCACTTTTTTTATCTTTATAGATATATAGCTCTGGGCTGGCCAGTTCCCAGGAGCCAGATAGCTAGATCCCCTAAAAATAATAACAGTTGTAGCCTACATTTTCTCAACCAGTTTTCATGCTTTTTACCGACTTCAAACATATACAGGATTGGACTCAGCTGCACCAGATTCTGAGTGCTCCAGTTTTAATAAACTGCCCCTATTTTGTCTTAAAGTTTGCATTATTTTGCTCATCAATGATTTATATTACCCCAATCTCCTGCAGTATTTGCTCACAAGATATCCTGGTTAAAACTGTTGATGTCTTTTTATACATACATGTCTGATAAAGAATTTTAATTTTCTAATGTTCCTATGGGAGTTCCAGCTTTGCAGCTTTCTTCAAAAAGCCTTGCACTCACCCTGTCTCTAAATAATGCACACTTCTCTAATTGTAATAATACTTTATACAAGTAAAATGCTGTTTGATGCATGTGACTTGACTAAAGTATAATTGTGCAACTTCTCTTTTCCTGTTTTGAAGGTGTGACTTCAGTGTTTAGGGACTAAATAAAAGAAATAATTCAGATTTAAGTGTTTTTCTGTCAGATGAGAAATCATAAGACTTTATTGCTTCTGTAAAACCATTTCACACTTAGCCACTTCAAGATAAATATATTTCATAAAATAGCACAAGCCCATGTGTTATATTGATGTATGAACATTTCAATGCATATATTATAGGAAAGTACTACACTGAACTTAAGTTACCATGCTGTTTTGACTAATTTTCTAGCCGTATGTTATAGCAAAGACATTATACTGTACATATAATTATATTTATATTATTTGTCTTAGAAGAATGTGAGGGTTTTATTTGAGGATTTAATAAAGTATAATATTTTTAGAATTTTAAAATATTTTAAAATTTAAATCATGAATCAGCCTTACACCACTGATCACACCAGTAAGTTTACCCTAAGCTTATATGAACTATCACAAGGCCGACGTGTCATACCCGTCTTACACGCCTGCCTCCAGACTGGGTTAAAACATCTCTTAGAGTATATAATTGTCATCCACACTGCAGAATATCAGCTCAAATGAAATGCTGGTTTCTTGAACAATCACAGCTCGCCCTGGCTGACTTCACACACTGAATGAATAGTCATGTTCAGCTGGTTCAAATCAATGCAATCTTTTTAGATGGCTGAACAGAATATATATAGAAGGGGTAGTTGCCCTGGGAGCAATGTTTTTATGTGGGGGGGGGGGGTTGGTGGGCTGTGAAAATGTACAGCATGTGAGATATTTCATCTACTGTACACGCTAAACAGCCATTGGAGTGTGCATGTCTGGAGGGACATTGGGAGAGGACGAGGCTACTTTTCCTGTAGCAGGTTGTATGTCACATTAAGGGTGGCACATTTCATCTGCTGTCCTGCACTCTTTGCACTGGATAACTACTATAGATATGTCAGTGGAGTGTGTGCTTTACCCATGTATTAAGTGTTAGTAGTGAACTCTGTGAGAATGTAGTAAATAGAATGGATTGGACAATGCTATTTTACTTTTTGTCTGTATAAGGTGAATGCTGTTCTCTCAATGCCCACTAGTTGGCAGCTGTCTGTCACTGCTAGAGGCTGGCATTCGCACCCAGATGCCTTATTAAAGCGGTATTAAACCCAAAACCAAAAATGTATTCTATTGCAGCTTACCAAACAGTAAATGTGGTGGCTACATCAGTTTTCTTTTCTTTTTATTTTCCTCTGGTGATCTGGCCATCAACACACCTCCTGCAAGTCACCACTGTGGTGGAATGAACACAGGACACACCAGACAGCAATATAGTCAGTTTGGGGAGATGCAAGTGCTAAATGTATTAACAGATTTGAATACAATAACAAATTGAAGCCAAACTCCAGCTAATACTTTATAATCAATTACAGCAAATAGTTTTTTTACCTTTTGGGATAAAATTTTTACACCAGGGGTGCTCAGCCCTTTGAAGAGGGAGCATAATGAATATTTTCCTCTTTCAGCCTCTGAATGCCAGCGGGAGGAAGAGAAGCCAGCTTTCAACAGGTGCAGGAGGAAACTGGAGAGGATCGGTTCCTGTATATGCTGCCTCGTCAACCCTCTTGTCCAGGTGTAAAACAGAATGTGACATCAAGGCCACACAGGCCCCCTGGAGCATTGGGCAGGGTCACCATTGCGACCCCTGACGCTTCACTTGTGGTTGGGGGGTGGTCAAAATTTACATTTATGGTCTGGGGTTTTGCTGCCCCCAGACCATAAATGTAAATAAGCCCTTACTGTCCTGGGCAACCTAAAAGGCTGCTTTCACACTGGTACACTGCAGTTTACCTTCACCGCAGGTGCAACGCAGTGCCCATGAAGCTTTCCTGTGGGTTAGCTATGCTTTGCCATATACTTCTCTTATATCTGCGGGTGTCATGCACTTTCTGAAAGAGCACCAAAATTCCTGCATTCAGTGCAGCTAAACTGCAGGAAAGCCACAGGTGAACAGCACTGCACCTACAGATCAGTGTGAAACAGGGGCGGACTGACCATTTGGAAACTCGGGCACTGCCCGAGGGCCTGGGGTCAGTAGGGGGCCCCATGAGATGCCCCTGGTACCTTTTTCATAGAATTTTTTGAGTTTGGGCAAGGACACAGGAGCCCCATGATCCCCTATTGCCCGGGAGCCCCATGAGTTGTCGGTCCGCCCCTGGTGTGAAAGCAGCCTAATAGTTGGTAACCCTTTTATAGGTGCTAATATGCCAATTGCAAATAGAGTATGTATGTGCTTTTTAATACACTGACCTTCTTTTCTTCTCTCAGCATCTGCTGACATCACTATGGAGAGATCCCAGGCAAGTGCACTTGGTATCACTCTGCCTGGGACAGGAGCCAGTGTTGCACCTTATGTGGCTCTTGCTCCCTCCACAGCCAGCTTCTTCCTCCGCTCAATGTACTCTGATGCTCTGGGATGGCGGATCAGCAAGCCCACATCGTAATCAACGGGTTGCCGATCCCAGGAATATGCTTCCCTGGTTTTTATGTTGCCGGCCACATCAAATGGCTGGCCTTAATCTATTCACTGCTATATGTGCTTCAACTTGGGAGACTCTCAAATTATAGAGTTAGGACCACAGTACACTAGGGAGTCTTGACATGGACACTGCAGCTTACACATAAATTTGCAAATGTAGCACTACCCCCTTAGAAGTCACTGAGTTTTGGGTCCCGCTATGGTCCTGCACAGCCAGGCAACATGCATTTTCTTCAGACCTTGCACATTGGAGTCAATAAACAGTCCTTGAGCTTGTTTTTTTATATTTTATTAAGGGGTATTTAACTTGGATGGGGTTGAGGGGTGTATGGGATGTCCAAGGAAACTGCAACTTGAAAACAAACACCTTAGCAAATATGTACAAGTCCACAGACGAGAATTCTCTTCTTGGTGAGCTCTCCAGCCCTCCTGGTGTAGCACCTCAGACCCCAGATGAAATATCCTCTTCACCCAGCTGCCTGAGGGAATCCCTGAGCAAGGGGATCCAGAAACTGTCACTTTAAAATTAACAGTCCCAGGTGGGGGAACTAGTCAGGTTTGCCCTCTCACCTTATCTGGCACAGGGGTTGTGGGATTACTCACTTAGTCCTCTCCTGCAAGCTTGTGGGTTGGTGGTTGCCTTCAGGCCTTATGCTGGGCTGGCTCCTTCCCTGCTTCCCAGGCTGTACTCTCTCAGGGGACAGTTGAGATCTTCCCTTCCAACTCCTGCCTGTTGGTAGGCCCCTCTCCTGGGCTCCCTCCCAGGCTCCACATTCCAGCCTTCTCTCCATCTTCTACCTGACACTACTCCTCGTGCTAAGCAGGTTCAATCATACTTATAGGCTGCCCTGGTCACATGCCAAGCCTCCGGCTTGGGGATTGGACAGAGTCCCTTGAGTATGCAGATCATCCCCTTCTCACCCCTTACAAATTTGTTTCGCAATATGAAGTGTATGTCGGTGGCAATTTTTAAATGCAATTTTTTTTTCTTCACTATAGCTCACAGAATTAGCTGTCACTTTCCCCAGAGCTAAAGAATACTTTGTTCCTTTTATGTTGGGAAACAAACTAAAAGGAAACATTGTTTCTTTTAACTCGGGGAAATAAACTAAAAGGAAACTTTCTTTCTTTTAGCTGGGGGAAAGTGACAGCTGATTCTCTGAGCTATAGTGAACAAAAAAAAAAGCTGGTAATTACATTTAAAAACCAACACTGATCAATAGTGACAGCGACTTTTTTTTTACTTTTTTCTGACCTCCGGCACAGATTAATTGGTTTTCAATGCATTCCTATGAGAAACCGCATTTCGGTTTACAAATGTTTCCCAATATGAAACGTCCCGGAGAACGCATTAAATTCGTAAACTGAGGTACACCTGTAGCTCCATATCAAAAAATATAAATTTGATAGACCATGTTTTATTTATACAAAAGATTAAAAGCAATATGTGAACACAAAATGTGGCGGTAATACATGATGTAACTGTCACAGTAAATACAGTACATAGATGGAAGAAACAAGGAACAAATCATGCATTCACTTGATGCGTTTCGAGACAGACAATAATCTCTTCTGCAGAAGTGCTTAGAATGCATGACACCTATAATGCATATATAATCATTATGCTAAAATATATAAATAAGTGAGCGCTTACAATAATAATATATTGTTAAAATGACAGCAACTGTACACCAAAGGCACCATATAAGACCTCCAAATGAACAATATAAAAGAGGGTGCAGCGCTAGTAAAATCAATAAATAAAATCACATATATATAAATGAATAAATATAATAAAGTGACACTGTGCAATAATATATATATATGCCACTAGAATATGTGGCTAATATCGTGAGAGAAAAGCACTATGTCAAACGGAGATAAGTCCAAAGTGAAAGTGTTATCGAGATCTCAAATGATCTTCTGACGTCCAATGACACAATTTGTGGATGAGGTGAGAGAATTTAGGATATAGAATGCGCACTCACCAGATACGCAACCTTTATGCGCATTTGTGTAATATAACAAGGACATCAGAAATCTTCACACAGGTCTGGTCAAATCTGGCCAAGCATCCCTCACTGCCTCACGGTTTGCACTCAGCGTTTCCATTTAAAGATGACCACTCTGTGGGTGTAGTCAGCTCCCTCGGGAGCTCAACAAAACAGAGGAGGCCAGTAGTGCAATATGTCAAGAATGTTTATTTCAAAATATAGGCAAGTGAACATAACAAAAAATGAGTACTGACCAGATTCAAAGTTGCCGCCGGGACCTCTCGTGGTGCCGGCGGTATAGGCATCACACAGCTGTAGCTCGACCCTACATTATTCATTTATATATATGTGATTTTATTTATTGATTTTACTAGCGCTGCACCCTCTTTTATATTAATATATAATCATTATCGCATATTCATATCTCTAAGTAAGAGTTACCATCGCACATGCATAAATTTCACTTACATAGACCCACGTAGGGGCGGAGAACATAAGGAAACCACCAATTGGCTAAAACCATAAATGAAGTAGATGTGGCCAATAGCACCAAGGACCTCCCAGACAAATGAAGATAAACAGAAAGAGGAGGAGGAAGAAAGGACGCTGCCACACTCGCCTCCAAAAGAAAACCCCTTCATGGCCCCAAAGGGGCGACTATTAAGGATGCCCAATTCCTCATGTTGACTTCTATGGAAATATATAAATGAGCAATAAAGATCAGACAAAAGTTAATAGTGCACATGAATATAAAAAAGCTCCCCTATAATGGTACCTAGGAGGTGAAACACAAACCTTGACAGCTGATCTATACCACTTCACTCTCCTCTCTAGACTGCCATGGTCTGGGTCAGTTTGCCCAGTAAAATGGTGAAGGTCTCTACCTCCAGGTGCAGAGATTTGTGGGGATTGAAGCTCATAGCCTGTTAGCAAGCATGGTGCAGCACCTCTTTAAGAACTGCAATTCCCATAGTCGATGGTGTCTGCACAACAGTCCTTTCTGATGTCTTCCATTGGTTCTTCTTTTGCACCCTCTGATTAGATCCAATTTTGCACTGCAGGAGGGAAGGGGGAGAAGAGAGAGAGTGGAAGATCACACAGAGCCGCTCTGTAACAAAGATTCCAGCAGGGGTCAATTTAATAACGTGAGAAAGTGCCTATAGGGGTTGGTTTCGATTCTCACCAGGACACAATACACAGTAATTCTTCACTTGTGAGAGATTGGAAGGTTTAAGAACTTTGGACACCTTTATTTTATGCATCTTGTTTGACAAGATACCATTACTGTATGGACATTTCACTTGTAAAATTGACTTTTACTCAGGTACTTGTTGACAGAATGTCCCTGAGTGAAAACTTTGTGTAAAGACCAGAGTAATGTTGAGTATAGGTGAGTAAAGGTGAGTAAGCATATAGACGAGTAAAATTATTCTTCATTGCTGGTGTTGTAATATACTTCTTTATACTAATATAAACATGCTTATAGAAGAGTAAAAATACGTATATGAGTAAATTACTGCACTCAAATGTAAAATTTTCTATTTTTGTTCTATGGTTCTGTACTCAACGCTGTATTACTGATCTTTACTCTATGCTGTGAGCATTGTCCCATAGACAAAAATGCATCTCACATTAGATCAAAGGTCTTCAAATGGCGGCCTGGGGGCCAGATACAGCATTTGCTTGCTTTTATCTGGCCCTTGGGGCACTATTTCATCCACTGGTACCAAAAATGGGGCATAATTCCACCACCACTGACACCATTGAAAAGGCACAATTCCTTCCAATGACACAATGATGAGGCACAATTCCTCCCAATGACACCAACGATGGGGCACAATTCCTCCTAATGACACCAACGACAGGGTAGAATTTTTCCCAATGACACCACTGATGACACACGTTTCCTCCCACTGAAACTAACAGTGGAGAAGAATTCTTCGAACTGACACCAGAGATGGGGCATTGTTTTTCCTACTGTCATCGGGACCTTTTTTACTCCCACTGACCCCGCTAAAGTCTGAAGGACAATAAACTGTCCCTTTGTTTAGAAAGTTGGGAGACCCCTGCATTAGCTCAATAAAATACTCCACATTTTTTACTCCCATGTGCAGGAGGCCTTATAAGACTGTTAATCACGTGGAAACTTTGTATGCTTCCATTCAGCACTTTAGTTTTATGAGACATTTGGACTTTTAGAGTGGATTTTAGGTATATTGGTTTATGGTTTTAGTGCTGCATATTTATTCGATGCAATGGTATATTTACCCTCTACTTTTCTACTGGTTTGCGTTAAAAAAAAAGAAACAGTAGCGGCTAGTTGTTCTTACAAGATGGATAAAGACAGAAAACACCCTAGTAATAATGCAGGTGGTACTTTAGTCAAACTGACTGAAATGCTAAGGTTTACAGGAAGCACGGTATAGGTTAAGTGAAAAAGGGGTTTTCTGATAATGTTTCTGTGCCACAAGAAGTACGTTTCGAAGTCTGGAAAGAACACACTCCCCAATGTCTTTGGCCCTGTTCCAAAGAAGGCAAGCAACAACATGTCACTGAAAGTCTGCAGTTCTCAGCTACACAATTAATCTGCCTGTGTTGAGACACTCATGATGGAGTAAGTGTAATGGACTACATACAGGTGCTGTCTGATCACGTTGAGCCATACTATGATCATGAGCAGATGGCTGCTGACTACAGTATGTATCTAGAGAAAGATGGGGAAGATGTCAGCATTTTTATTAATCGATTACAGTTACTCGTCACGTTTTGTGTATCACACTGCTATGCCTCTTCTGCAGTGGACTCTAGGAGGACCAGTCAGTCTGTATTTAGTGCAAAACACATCACCTATCTTTATTCCTGTCATACCTGTGATGTAATATTATTACTTCAATAAAGATATCGAGGAGTGCAGCAAACTCCGAACTTTGCATCTTTACATGCTACCTCATCATCCTCTTACATAGCTCCTCAAAGTGATGTTATTTCACAGAACTTTTTCTCTTTATGAGTTATTGATGTTGGTACAGAAACAGGGAGCGGACATTCAGTTTTGTACTCCTAAAAAGGTAAACAGTGTTCCAAAGTGGTTCTCCATTCTAAATCATTCCAAACTGAACATTTGGAGTCTTACTGACCCAAATCTTTGGTTGCTCAACCATTTGTTACACAGAAGAGATGGAATTCTTGAAAGTGTTCCAGTTATGGCCACACTAGACATTTTGCAGAACAGTGTCATGAGGAATCTAGGGGAACAGTGCTAAGTGTGGTATTCCCCATACACTAGCAGAGACATAGATGTGCATGTTTAAGGCCAAAGCCAAGAGGACCCCTCATAGCTTCTACGTCTATAGTTAAAATCACTGTCAATGGGCACAAAGCCCCATCTCTACTTGAAACAACTTCCCAAGTTATCCTTATTTACTGTTCATTCTATCAGAAGTATTTGAGCAGCATAATACCTCTTCAGTTTACTGGGAGAATGTTGATGGAAGCTTGCAAGTAATTGTGACTGTTTTGCATTACAAAACAAGGGTGTTCTTGCAATGGAGATCATGGCTCTTGTCTGTTCTGACACAGGTGATTCCTGCACAGCTCCAATAATACTGGGCACTAGTAGTTTAGCAATGCACAGGGCTTTCCAGATGTTTCTTGAAGGAGATTGGATTGTTTCATCTGATGAAGTTGATATCCTAATTGAACTTTAAGAGCTCTGTGATGTCCTCTCTGTTAGCTATTGGGATGCAGTGGTGTATCAGATCAGTAAGTGCCCAGTTACAATTCCACCAGGGAGAGACAGAATGCTAAGAGTAACCTCCAGTATTGCCCCTAAGATGCTTGGAGATGAAAGTTATGTTCTCACTGAAACTCCTAAAGAGATGATTAAAAAAGAAGGGTGGATGGTGATTCACGAGAGAAAGGACTGGACATCCAGAGTGAAATTATCTACAGTTGTGACTGTGAAATGGTGTTCTCCCCATCCTAATTGGTCCTCTCCAAGTTGTAGCTAACTGCTACCCTGTGCTGGGTGTTAACTGCTATGCTGAAGTGTACAGAGTCCAAGTCAGAAATACAGTTTCTACCCTCAAATTCATTTTTATTGACCCTAAGTTGCCAGAGCTCTGAAACAAGAAACTGGCACAGCAGTTTTGCTCTTTACAGATGACATGGATGTAGACTGTGTTAAGAGTGATTAACACATTTTTAGACTAACTGATGCTGCTCCCTTCTGAGAGATACCCTGGAGGATTGCACTAAAAGGTGTGGATGAGCTAAAACAGACACTGCATGAGATGAAAAACCAAGGGATAATTGTGGATATCAAGAGTCCCTATGCCTCCTTCATTGTGGTAGTGAGAAAAAAATGTGGATCCATACTTCTGTCTGTAGATTATGGAACTCTGAATCAAAGGATAAAACCTGTCCAGAATTGATGAAGCTCTGGAGGCTTTAAATAGAAATTGGAGGTGGACCAGAAGCTGTTCCTGACATGTTAATCTATCTTGCGGCATTGGGGTGAGGACGATCATTGAGGATGATCAGGGGTCAAAAAGCTGATCCCCTACTTGAACCTTTGTATAGGTCTGTGAGTGTCAAAGAAGTGCTGAGGAAGGCTCTATTTACCAAGTGTATAATTTGAAAATTCCCTCACAAGAGTCAATAGGTTGTTGCCAACATCCCAAACATGTATAGAGATCTGAAAAAGCCCAATAGTGATACTGGACTGTTAAGGCAACGTCATAAAGGACTGAAGTAAAATACAAAAAAGTTTTATTACAACATGATAAAATTATACACAATCAAAGGAAAATTGTATAGAAAACAAATCTAAACAGCTACATCTTCAGGAACAGAGGACATAAACTTGATGTTTGTGGAGCATCCTTTTTCTCCTGCTAGTGCATACGAAGAGACAAAGCTTCCCCACTGGAACACCCAACACGTTTCAGACAAATATCTTTCATCAGGGGTAGATTAAAGAGGAGAATGGTAAGAATGAATTCTACAATATAATAAATAACAATAAGAATGTTGTACATTGTTAAAGAATATATACAGACCACATAGTGTTCAATGAAATACATACCATCCAAAGTAGATGTGTAGCACTAACCCCTTAAGGGCCACTGAGTTTTTTTCTGGTTCTCTGTCTCCCCGAGCCCACCTTGGAAGCTCAACTCCTGCTGACACCACCTTAAACCTTTGGCCAGGTTAAAGTGAACTGACACTTTGATTATATGGAGGTCAAATGATGAACATAGTAAAATTAAGTGCAATAAGATGACAAGAAAGTATTTGCATGAAATGACAGTTAACACTCTTAATAAACTCAAACCAGGGTTGCAACACAGCACACTCAAATCAAACAAATTTTTGTTGTCCTGCAAGTAAAAATTTATACAATAGTCTCACCCCTGAGATGTTTTCTCCGAAGTGAGCAGAATGCGAAGCAACAAATTGCAGACTAACTCACGTTGGGACCCCAGGTACTGGTGGCTGGGTCTGATTCTAAGAGAGGAAGAGCTCTGTAAAAGGATGGATCAATGTCTGTTTAAACCACAATGTTCAATCTTCTCTGTGCTTGATGGGGCCCTAGTTGCTGAACATAAAGATTTAAATCTCTCTTGATGCAAGGGTAGAAGTTCCCCAAAGAAGGTGAACATTAAGTGAGGGGAGCTGCTTCCTTAAGTGATGCTGAATTACTATGGTGTCCCTTTACCTTTTTAGTCCCTTTCATGGGTGAAACCATGAAATTAGGCTGAGATTGAGAAAAAGGGGGGGGGGGGGCAGATCACACTTCCGTAGTAGAATGAGGCACCAATGCAGCTTCACCAGTAGGCTGCAGATATTGCAGTAGGTTCTTGTGATTTGCTAGGTTGAGAGTATGTAATGATTAATAGGTCACAAGGCAAGATGAGCCAAACGATCTAGACCGTAACACATTTAACTTGTAGGATGGACGGATGGAGGATACTAAGCTGAGAAAAGTGTGATCGAGTTTAGCAATGTCCTTTGTAACTTAGATAATTTGAAGTATGGATCTCTCTTACCCGATCCATGGCTGTGGTCAAGTAGCAGATAGATCACTCCAGATGACAGCACTCCAGTCAGCCTGCACATGAGGTCGTCAATCCAGCTTGCCAGAGGTCAGAGGTCATCAACTCTTTCTCACCTCTTCACTTTCTGTGGTTCTGGCCCAGCCAGGACCTCCAGAGTCTTGCACAGCTCTCCTATTGCACACCTTCAGCTCTCACTGTCCAAATCCCCTCAGGTTCCCAGGCTTTAGTATTTATCTGCCCCTGCCAATCAGCCGGATATTCTGGGAAATGTAGCTTGTCTGCTCCACAGTAAACAGTGAAGTCCTGCTATCAGCCTACAAGTACCACAAAGCCTTTCTTTGTCAGAGTCTGTATAACTGAGTTGCAGAATGCTGCCATTTTGTGTCCATTTAACATCATGGAGCCAGAACTTCTGCAGGTTGTTACACATGCAATTATATCAAAGGTAGCTGTACTATAATTAAACCAGTCTGCAATTATCTGCCAGCACCCAGGTAAGCTGCCAAGTGTGGGTTCCCCCCCTTCCCAAAAGGTCCCCCCACTGAGGTCGCCCAAACCAACCCCCAACCAAGCTGAAACAACTAAAGGAAAGAACTGATGTGTAAAACTTACTTATATAGCAAGAAACCAAAATTGCAAACTATATCCCTCAAGTTAGAATATATAGAAATACCTAGATATAGGACTGGCCTGTCATCTACAGAAGGTGTATAGATATATTTTTTTATATATATATATATATATATATATATATATATAAATATATATATATATACACACACAATGAATCCTTTACAGGTCACAAAATGATTATCTATATAACCGTTCATTCTGAAGGGTGTTTTAGGGGTAAAGTCATCTCTGCACATAATATTCATATGACACAGGAGTATGGATGAGACTGTAGGAGAGAAGAAAGAAAATTCCAACTATCACATAGTATTGGGACAGAAAAAAAGGGGATACAATACATGACCATTTTTTAGCCATATTCAAGACAATCAGCAAAGTATTCTCCAAGATATTACTGCATCAATCACATTTGTCTATTAGAGTATCCCAGAAACAAGTGTAGGAAAGCAGAGACTCTCACCTAGACTAAGCTGATATTTCAGATTCTACAGTAGTGGCAACAGGTACCTCCTGTGGGCGCCGGACAGCTACACCCAGAAGCCTATACCCCTTATAAGACATGCCGCTGGCTGATAGCGCCTGTGCATAGGGATGCTGGCGACTGCGCCTGCTCCATAAGGGTTGCCACAGCAACCTCCCGACCCAGGACCGCGCAGCACCACTCCAACCATGAAAGACATCATGCACTGGGGGTCCGCGGGGAACAGGAGAGCCTCCCATCTGATAGAAGGCCAAGATCAACCTTGCCCGCTTCTTTCTTTCAAATGATAGGCACCCGTGGAAACCCGCAGGCAGACCTTGGTGCACGGGGTAGGGGACAACAGGACCGGCATGAGCACACCAGTGGCATCTTATATGGAAGGTAGTTATATAGGACCAGAATCCCAAAACTGTCTTGTTTCCTGAGTGTTTACCCCAACAGAACAAGGTTCTAGCTATTGAAGCACAAAGTACGCCAAAGAGTTTCCCATTAAAAGGCTGTATGTAAGGGAAAAGAAAGGCTTCACGGTCCACTCAGAATGGGTGGCAGAAAATGTCCAGCATTATCCCACTGAATCATCAAAGAACAAGGCAGTTGATGATTGTCAAGATGTGAGTTAATGGCAATAAAAATGAAACATATCCCCACCAAACAAAAAATCCTGTGCAGGTGCAGTTTGTCCTATACCACAGTATGTCCTATAACCACCTTGACACTCCCCCCTGATGAAGATTTGTATCAAGAACTGAAATGCGTCGGGGGTTGTCATATGTATTATTATGCTCATATGCTTCATGGTGGTTTCTATGTTTTATTATGGACCAATTTTCTATTTCATTTATTTTTTCAGATGTCTGCATGATCACATGGTCATCTGAGACTTTAGAAAACTTATGGTCTAGTTCAAGACCATTTCTATTGGTGCAAAATGAGAGCTACCTTTACTAGTCTATGTAGACGTTGCCCCAGATGTTTACAGAAGAAAGCCCTGACAATTTGAGCTGCTCCTATGAGGTACTTACAGAGCTCGGGCCCTATGAATATAGTCTGTACAGAATTTCTCTACATGGACAAATTCTATACAGACAGGTTTTTACAGTGGTGAACAAATTGCCTGGTTTCCCAATATACAAGATAAAGAGACCAGAAGGCTGGATCAAAGCCTGGCATAGAAATCATTTCCTGCCTATTCCTTAAGTCAGTAATGAAGATGGCTCAGATGACACTCCAGAGTGTGGCTCACCCCAGCTTCAGGCACACCTCTCATCTGATCTTGATACCCTTGAGAGTGATTCCTGAGGTCTGTAGCTCAACAGCACTCTCTCCTCCAAGAGAGCCAATGAACCCTGAATCTCCAGAGTTTGTGCCTCAGTTAGTGAGCACTCCTAGTCCCGAACGCAGTCATTCTACACAGCCAGTGCCATTCCTTCTCATGATTCATAGTCCTAGTTCAGTGCTTGAAAACACAGGAGGGAAGAGCGGAGAGGGCAGCATGACAGATATGCTCTATCTGCTTTGACCTATGATAATTTGGGGGACCCCAGGTTTATCACTCAGTCACACTTGTACTATGCTTGGTTAACCACTTCCCTTCCGGCCCATGTACATAAACAGCCAGATGGGAGCAGTGCAGGAGCAGGTTGCAGTTCATAAACAGTGCCTGCATTTACAACCTGTGCACGCAGCACTGTGATCTGGTGCCTGTTGTGTCTGGAGGACACAGCAGAACACCAATCGCTGTACAGGACCTCTGTATGAGGTCCTGATCATGTGATCACTGATTAGCCAATCAGTGATCACATGAATAGTAGTAAGCAAGATGTCACTTCCTGACATCATTGCTTACTACTAGTGAAATCTGTGAATGATCACAGAGGTCACATGGTAAAAGGCTATTCACAACAGCATTGTACCATGTGACAAGCTGTGACCAATCACAGCTCTCAAAGTATTTCTCAATGGCTGCAAGAATGCAGTCAGAGAGAAGGAGAAATGATTGATTTTACAGCACCCCACAAGTAGTACAGTGTCACTATGGTGACACTGTACTGCTAAGGTGACAGTATGTTAAAAAACCCATAAATAATAATATAAAAAAAAATGTAAAAACATTTTTGAAAAATTATAATTTTTGGTTATACACTAATTTGTTTACTAAAAAGATAACTGAATACATTTTGGTCAAGATTTATGAAGAAATATTATTTATTTGCAAAACACTTTTAAAAAAAAGTTTGGACTTTTTCTTTTATATAATTTATAAAAATCCCAGTGGTGATTAAATACCCCCAAAATAAAGTTTTATCTGTCTCAAAAAAAATGCTAAAAAATTCATATGGGTACAGTGTTGCATGACTGCGCAATTGTCATTCAAAGTGTGACAGTGCTATAAGCTGAAAATTGGCCTGGACAGGAAGAGGGTAAAATTGTCCGGACTTGAAGTGGTTAAGAGCAGTCTCCAATTTAGTCAGAATGTTGCCTATTTTAGCTTCACATGGCATGTATGGCTACTAACTTGTTGTTTTTCCTCAGCAAACCATTGTAATGGTAAAAGGACAATGTTGTATTCATAAACTGATATTTACTATGCACACTGTGTTGCATTTGATGGGATGTCAAGATTTCACCAGGGGGAGTGTGTAGGGATCTGCTGTCCTCTACTATCTTTATTTGTAAAAAGCTGTTGCATGTTAATTATCACAGAGTTAATTATATACATCACATCCTGTCTCTGAGTGGAGTTAGAAACACCAGAAGGAGGAAGTAAACAGAGAGAGAAACTGAGACCACATCTCCTACTATGTAGGAGCTATTGCTAAGCAAAGGTTTTGGTTCTCTTATTTACCTACGAGAAGGGCCCTTTCTCATAACCCACCTGTGGATTTTAAGGAATATATTTAAATTAAAGTATTTATGTCTCCTATAAAACTGCTAACTGCTTTGTACAGTATTTCTCTCTAATATATGAACACTGCCTTGAAATGAAGGTTGCTGCAGCATACATGATTGGAGTAAATCGTTTATGTTTTGCTTGTAAAATCATCCACTTTGTAATCTGGTTTGTAATTATGTAAATACATATCATGGAACTATAAGGAAGTACAAGGGTTTGTCCTCTAGTAAGACCAGTTGACTAAAGCTATGGTACATTTCACCTTTAGCAGACAGCTTTCGAGGATGCTTTATATGTGTGCCATATTGCATGGTTTCCCCCCATATAGTTTACTGCTGGATTATCTGGTTTTAATATGGAGGCCAGTCCCTAGTGGGGCAAGCTAGAGAATGTGCAGTAATCAGAGAAGCTAAGGTTGTACCTGCTGCCAAAAGGTAGAAATGTAACTTAAACGTGTGGTCCAAGATCTCTGTGGGAATAACCATAGCCAATGTGAAAACCGAAGCAAGGAGAAATTATCTAGTCAGAAGTCAAGTTTAGGAGAGCCAGTGTACTATCAAGGTTAGGGCAAGCAAGCAGTCACTCCCAAGGTGTTCAAAAGGTCAGAAGAAGGAGAAATTAGGCACAGAAAGATCAAGAATAGGATGTTAGCAGGGTTTAGGCAAACTGAGCAAGAACTAAGAGAGAAGCTAGGGCACATGTGTCAAACACAAGGCCCGCAGCTGAATCCAGCCCCCCAGCCCAATTAATGTAGCCCTTGCACCTTTCCTGCAGCTGTGGCACCCCCCTATTCTCCGCCTAGATCTTGTCCCAGCAGAGAGGAGGAAATAACTCTTCCTACAGATCCTGTGCCTCCCTGTGTAGCTGCATCAACCCCTTGTCTCCACCTCAAACCCTTGTCTCCACCTTGTCTGGTCCTCTTCCAGACCCTGCACAATAGTGTGAGTGGGCTCTATGCAGGTCTGCAGCTGCCCTTCACAGCTTAAGTCTTAAGTTATTACTAAAACCAGTAATAATCAAATGCAGAGAGAATTATTTAATATGATAAAAAGTAGAGGCATTTATATAGTTATAGCACACTCTAGTGTGCTACTAGAATAGTGTAGTGTATTGCAGGTAAAATCATTGTGTATGACTCATGGTAACAGTGTTTGACGTTGGGTCATTGCAGGTCAGCTGGATGACTTAACAGGTTGTGGCTCTATTGCCTCTTCCTGAATCTGGAGGACCATAAAACCTTCCAGAAGTTGGTAAGCAGGAAGGGGTGGAGACCTAATCTGCATGTTTATAGGAGTCCAGCCAATACCAGGTTTGGAGGCCCTGGTACAGTGGTGGACTGGCCCATAAATATGGGAGAGTCAGGCTGACAGAGGAGTCAGGTGCAAGATGGAGTGCTGAGGAGACTTTCGTTGCTTGGAGGGGTCACCTAGGTCCCCTGGGGGCCAGCCTCCAGGCTGGGCTTGGACTGGCTCAGGAGGATACATTTAGCAGTGAGGCTTGAATGGGATCCATACCTTGAGTAGCAGGGACCAGAGAGGACAGAGGGAGCACAGCAGCACTATCTGGGATAGCAAGCTTTCTAAGGACAGCACTGGGCTCAACGCTTTATTTTTGTCCTCAGAGATCTTCTGAGCAGCCAGGAGGGCTGATAGTGTTTGCAGGCTGTGGAGCTGGGAGCAGCTCTAAAGGGGGGAGAGAAGGTATCCCTGCATGTAGTTATGAGAAGTTAAGCTGATTTTTGAGGGGTTGCTAGTTCCTCGCCCATAAAGGACTGGTGCTACTGATCTGCAAAGACTGACGGCTTTCAAGGAAAAGAACAGTCCAGGATCTGTCTTTGTACATAGGAAAGAAGTTGTCCCCCCTTCATTGATTCAAGCCAAATTGGGTATCCCATAATCCCTTCTTCCCTATCCAAGTTAATTTCCCCTAATAAAATAACAAAAAACCAAGCCCACAGACTGGTTACTGTCTCCTGGATGCAAGTCTGTGCAAAGAAAATATCTGTTGCCTGGCTGTGCAGAGCTTAGAGGTACCAACAACAGAGCTGCTCTCAAAAGAGTAGCACTACATAGTCTTAAAGATACAACCAGCCCTTTGAGGGCAACCATAATGCTAATGTGGCCCACGATGAAAATGATTTTGACACACCCAAGCTAGGAGGTAGAAACAAGATTCAGGAACAAGAACTTTTCAAAACCAAAGTGAACCAGAATCATTTTAAAGTCAAGAATAACAAGTGTGGCAACATGAAACAGGATTACATATTAGCACACTCTAATGATAGCAAACTGGAAACCACAGTGGGCAATTGGCCACCAATAGCTCACCTAAATGGATTAATAGGGGACGTATGCTTGAATCGGGGCACATGAAGAAATTCTGGAGTTCAGAAAAAGGAGGAGAAGGAGCAGCCAGGGAAGCAACAATAGGAATTTATCATCACCTGCAGAAACAGCAGCAATAACAACAGTTGAACAGTGAGATCAAGGGAAGACCAGAGAAATAACAAGAAACAGAAAACTTAATAGGAAAATGGTTGGAAATGTAAAAAAGAACCTTATCCAATTCCTTTCAAGACAAGCATGCATCGAGGCACACACTACATATGGAGCATTGGGGACTGTCGGCATGGGTGGGCTTTCCTGTAGGAAACTCATATTCATCACTTACTGGGCCATTTGCAAACACATTTATGTAATAAAAATGCAAATATGCTTCTCTGGGAACTTTAATTTAAAGCATTTTTTTAAATAAAAAGACCAAAAAACATAAAAAAAATTGGTGATTTGCTGCCTCTATAGACAAACATTCACCAGGAAAGAAGAAGAAGAAAAAGAAGAAGAAGAATTCCAGTCCGCTATTATACTTGACATGAAAAAGTATTGCGGTTGCAAAATGTATCTATTTGTATCCGAATAAAACCATCTGTATACGAAATGGATACAAATAGATACAATGTTGCAACCCTTATACTTTTTAATGTCAAATGTAATAGAGGAGCTCTCTGCAGAGACAGAAGTAATTAAATGCCGGCCGTAGACGGGACAAAAATTGGCCAATTTTTTTTACCGTTGGTGGTAACGTCGGCCTATTGAACGACCGATTTTTCGTTTTTTTGTTAAAAAAATGGCCAGTTTTCGACCCAGCTATGGCCTGCATTAGAGTGAATTTAAGATGTATGCATCAGTGAAGCCAAAAATAACTTGTTAGCAGTTCAAAGTGGGCCAAGCTGGATACATTTTCCTCAAGTGTCAAATAAACTGATTCACGTGGACACATTACCTCACAAAGGTTCTTTTGAAAAAACAAGATAAAAAAAGTAGTAAAGGTCCTGACACCAGTTCTTAAATAAGTTCTGACTATCAATTAACTTAATTTGGTTACCAAGGGCAACATTATTGTTTTTTCTTTTCTCCTTTTTTTTTCAAATAAATGAGTCTCATTTGTGTTTTGTAACTGCTTACACTGTGAGTAGAACATTCAACAAAGCAGTTCTTTACAGAACAAATTATAGACTACACTATAATAAAACTTCTAAAATAAAACCATGTAGGAAAGCACTATCTTCTAGCTATTTTTCAGCTAGTAATTAAATAGAAACTAATTAATCTTCCAAAGTCTCTAATAAACTCTGGACAAATAAAAATAATTACAACACCAAAGTCTTCTTAAAGTCTATTAAATTCAATTTAAAAAAAAAAAAGGCTTTAGAAAGATTATTACCAGTAAAACAGAATCACAGAAAGAGCAATGCCTTGTTTCACTTGGAGAATACATTTGTTACACTGTCATCTTCAGAGAGAATATAAATGCAATCAGAATTTATGGAAGCTTTACAGTATTCTCTTGAAATATGGTATGTACTAAAATATATATAATAGCTTTGAATGGATTAGATGTCTAATGCATGATGGATTTTTGCAGTCATTGCCTGCGGAATAAATGTTTTGATTTATGAGTATAAGTGTGTATGTTTTGTTTTAAACAATAAATCAGTATCTAAGGCCCATATGGGCTATGTGTTACAATTTTTATCCCGTGTTTCCCTATAATTTCATCTATAGGTTTCTTGACTAAAATCCTACTGAGTTATTTCTCAATAAAGATAATAAGAATTTCTGTATCAAATACAGAAATAATTTTATTGTCATGACTAAATAAACCCCATGGCAGCATTCAAATAGGGTGTCTTCTTCCTCAGCCCTACCTTGTAGCACCCCACTGCGATCAATTTGAGATTAATCCAGGCCATGTTTTCCTTAAATATCCTACTCATCAAATTGTGAGGCGTGCTAGGCTGCCATGAGTTAAGTCAGGAAAGCAAAACTATAGCAACTTGACTAACTTTCTTTGTTGGAGAAAGGAATTTTTTTCAGTACAAATCTGAGGAAGAAGACTGAATTTCCAGGTATGGCCTGGGGAGATTGTCCTGGGAGCAAGACATCCAAGATCGAGGTGGAGCGGATCCCTTTGCTGACTTCTGGAATGAAGACTGGCCCTCTTTCCAGTCAATCCCCAACTCCTATCAAGATCTGTAGGAATGCGCCCCTCTGGAGCAATCCAGATTTTCTTTCTTGAAGTCTTTTTTGTCTAATTAGAAATCTGTCCTTAGGTAGGAAGCAAGACTTTCTCTCATTACCTTTGTTATGGAATTATCTAAGTAATTGCCACAAAGTGAAGGTCCCTCGAAAACTATCTTGCAGAAGACCTTGCACAAAGCACTTTTGGCGGTCACTGACACTGACCGAAGAAATTCATAGCATGGAACAGACAATGTAATTAAAGCTTCCCCAAAGAAAAAAAAGATGGCAGTTTAAACTGTTGTAATGCAGATATGATCTTGTACTTGGTATTTGTCAGGGAATGCCTGTCAGACATTTAACTCTTAGAAATGTGCATGCACATGGAGCTCTCGGCAGAATAGAATGGTAACTAGGCACATGCATGTGCACAAGAATACGCACAGTACATTTTGGCGCCAGATGAGCTATTTAAGGATGCTTCTGCCCATGGTCAAGTGCTGACTGCTCTTTCAGCTGTCCCCTGTGTCCTGCTACTACTCTGCTGTTTCCCTTGTTGCTGACCTGGCTTGTCTTTGACCTGAACTTGGATCCTGCTTCTGCCTTGTCCCTGACCCCGGCTCTGTTCCTGACCATGTCTCTGTCTGATGATTGTGTACCTTGCTGACTGCCTGCTGCTGACCTTGGCTGTTCCTGTGACCATGCTTCTGTTCATGGTTCTGTTCCCATAAGTGCCTAAATACCAGCAAACATTAAAACAGCACCTGGGACCATACAAAGCAACTTCCATGGAGAGTGGTAGGGTATAAACATAAAGAAAACACAAACAAGGAGTGCCCTGTCCTGTGATGTATGTGGAGGCAGGAAACCTTCATCCAAAGGATCCAAGAAAATCCAGGCATATGTATAAAAAAATTACAGTTTAATAGAACTTACTCATTAAAATAGTCACAACCATGATCCACATACCGCACAAGGTGGTTTTGGTAAATGTAGATTTGTCCCAGGGTGGGAGGTGCCAATGCCTGGTGTAACAGAGAGACCAGGGAAAAAATACAGATATGTTTGACAGGCATCGGTGGTAACATCAGCCGCCAGGGACTCCAGTAAATGGGCGTCATGGCCGGACGTGACGTCAGCAGGAGACTGGAAGTGATGCAAGGTAAGGGTGGAAACGTTCCCAAGGAAGGTGCCATGGTAAGGGCACCAATAGCGGTGGATTTCTGGATCCGTGCAACGCTGCAGGTACTCCCAGGGCATGGACTAGTGGATGGTAATGGGTACAGGAAACATGTGGACTTGTAACAGAGTGCAGCCAGTGGAGTCTGGTGACTACATGTTTTGGGACGGGCCCCTACGTCAGGTCACATGACTTGCCCCAGCCAAAAGGAGCTGAATTTAAAGGGGACACCGAGAATTGTACCAACCCACATCCAGTTAATCCTATGTAGCCTCACTTACCAATAAATGTTATATAAACAAGACATTATATAGCGTGAATACTATTACACTAAAAATGGAAAATTAGTAGGATAAAAAATAGAAGGATACAAAATGTAAGACAAAATGAGAGACTTATTAGAAACCAACAAACAGAAACAAGAAGAAAACTTGTAACATCATAGGATGGTATGGACTTCCACATTCTCATTTAGCCCATTAGGGGATAGGGACCCCAGCTTATAAATCCAGGTCTGCCTTCTGCATTATAGTGCAAAACTCTTGTTTTCAGTCAGGGAATTAGTAAAAACAATATGTCATTTATTAAACAAACAAATATCCAAACTTACATTCAAGTAAGAGAAGTGCTGCTTGGACATAGAAGGCAGTATGTGCCTGAGAATGATGAGCCTGGTCTACAGACCTGCTACAGCTGTCATCCACAGGAATCCGGACCTGCCGTGTAAGGATGGAAATCAACAGCATCAACGGCCATCCTCAACGAATATGGCACCCACTGGGAAGAAGCAAAGGGGGCATGTACAACATGCTTCAGAGGCCCTGCCTCCTTTATCAAGTACAATCATACACAGGACAGGAATGGTTTTTATACTGGTGGCTGTCACCACCCCCAGGAACACATCCTCAGTGGACTAGTTAGCGTGTCACAGCTAAAAGGTGCAAATACCATAGGCCCAACTAAATAAAATGATGCACAAATATGGATGAAGATAACATGGCATTAAATGTATTTCCTGCTTTATAAAAGGGATCCCAACAACTATCAAAGACATACAACTTGCCACATATATATATGGTAATATAAGATATAACAGATTTCATAAATCCAGATGGACACAGGGTAGATCACCATATTATACCATTTATCACTTTTAAACAACCGTCTCTGTTACAGCTTCAGAGGTTGTAACGTGAAGATAAGGACTAGACTTTCCAAGGATTACTCTAAAATGGAACAGAAGCAGATATCATATATGGATCCTACTCATCCCCTATCCTCATCCTTATAAACATCTCACAAAACTATTCAGTCCCCATTCAAACCTTTCATTATTTTATGGTTCAGAGGTTATTTCTTTGTAAAAGTGCTGGGAACACCAGAGGTACTAAGCCAAGATATATCTTTAGCCACAAAAACAAAAATCAATCTAGAAAACAGTACACTTTTGCAGAAAACTGCAGCTACTGGGTAGTTGACAGCTCGGCAATGCCAGAGGTAAGTACAGCAGGGACTGAGGAGGGTATCTGGTGTAAGTTTACGCTTACAGTTTTTCTATAAAGGTGAACTAACCCTTTAAATATGGGTAATGATATACACCTACATCAGGGGCGGACTGACCATTTGGAAACTCGAGCACTGCCCAAGGGCCCGGGGTCAGTAGGGGGCCCCATGAGATGCCCCTGGTACCTTTTTCATAGGCTTTTTTGAGTTTGGGCAAGGACACAGGGGCCCCATGATCCCCTATTGCCCGGGGGCCCCATGAGTTGTCAGTCCGCCCCGACCCACATGTACACTGAATGGGACTTTAAAGCAATACTAAACATTTTTTTTTTAAATAAGAAACATGTCTATACTTACCTGCTCTGTGTAGACATGGTCGCAGGCTCTCCTGGTTCCTCCTGTCTGTCGGGTGCCGCCACAGCAAGCAGCTGTAGAATGCATGAAGGTAAAAACCCTCAAGCTTTTACAACCACTTTAAAGGTACCAAAGAAATTACATGCATAGAAATTTAAATTACATTAAAAAACATTTTTTTTTTTTTTTTAGAAAATACGTTTTCAAATAAAAAGCTCTTATTGAGCTGGGAAGTGTCTTTACATATATCTACACAGGCTATAATTCCTCCTAGCTCATACATTACCATGCCGTAGTTAAGAAATACTCTAGAGACACAAGGTCATCATGATGTTACTGTATATACCTGCATTATATTCAAACCATAAATAGACAATAGTAAGAAACTTGATGAGCAGCGACTATCTATGCATTCTGTTAAAGCAGCAGGCAACTTCTTCAAGAGTACAAAGAAAGTAAGCAATCTAGAATATACACATGAAGGTCAAACACAAGTACATAACTGTGTATAATACACACATAAACTGACATTCTTATAACCAAAAGCAGTATGTATGCCATGTCTAACACCAAATAAACCTGGACATTCACAGAATGGGGCTGCGGGAGATCACAGGGAAGAGGGCACTTAATGGAAATGTATTTTAAAAGTATATAAAGGGGATGTTGTTTACATGTAAAACTTATTCCGATTCTCAAATGTAACTTTAAACTACATAATAACTTATTCTCTCCCAAACAGAAGGAGAAAAAGAGCAGTCAAAGAGTCTCAGTAAGGGCTTCTCTTGGCATGGAAATATAGAGTGATGAGAGATGGGGGATCATGAACCCTACTTAAATGGTACCCACAATTAAGGGAAACATTGAATGAAATCTATCCCCGTGAAGTCTACAAAATTACATAAATATTAGATAAGTGGGTGATTCATTTAAGTGGTGGGATAAAAATGTTTCCCATTGGGCATCAGGAAGAAGGGTATAATGGACTCAATTCGCTAAAGAATATCTCATGAGGTAAGTGAATCACGAGCACATGACACGTTTTTTCCAATTATGATAATCTCATGAGATGATGAAAATGTCAATTCATTATCACCTTATGAGTTATTTACCTCACAAACCAAAAACACAAGGTAAATAACTCATAAAACGGCATTGAAGTCAGTTCACTTAAGGAAAAAAATAAATGCATGAGTTATATAAGTAGTGGTCCAGGCATGAGGTATTGAGGTATATAAAAACATAATAGCCAATTTAGAGTAATCTCTGCCTTTTTGGATCAGTTTCTCAACATTAATGCATAGAAACCTAAATATGGAAAAATTAAAGAATCATTGGGTCTGATTTACTTAAAGTGTAACTAAAGGCAAAACTTTTTTTTTTGTTTTGAATAGTGTGCAGATGGATTAGAACCCCTGTCAAGTTTTATCGCTGCCTGTGTGCCAATTAGGGAGATTAACCCTTTGTAATTGTCCCGTTTGCCATTATTGTTGAAGGTGAAAAAATCCCTGCTCTTATTCCCCTTTACTTACTATTACACACAATCCAATGTTCACTTCGGGGTATCTCCAACCATCTAACTTCAGATAGTGGACCTCTACAGAATATATGACCTAATATCATCCACAAATGTCTTAGACCTCTCTGCTATGGAAACACTACACAACATACCTTCTCAGGAAATTTCCAGATAGCTTCAAATTAAGAATTTTGTAACATGTTATTAGCTCTTCTTCTTCACTTCTATTCCTGACCTCTTTTGAGAAAATATGTTTTCATGATCCTAATGCTACAAGCCTTATCTCCATAATTTATACATTCATACTTGGAAAATAAAAATCCTACCCACATTCATATAAGATGAAATGGTGAGATGTTAGGGGAAAACAGATTGGCACCATATTTGGCACACCACAGCACATTGCACAAATAATACAACAGCAAGTGAATCTAATTATACATTTTTGATGAGTTGGTATTTGGTTCCCCAACAACTGGCTAAAATTAACTCTTCAATCTCTGATATTTGTTTCTAAGGCTGCCAAACAACCGGCACACTCATACACATCTGGTGGGACTACCCCAAAATTAAACATTTTGTAATCTACGTTTACTGAATGATACATACACTATTGGGTAAAGATTACAAAGAAATCCAAAAAAAGCATTGCTAAATTTGAAACCGCCCAGTTGCACTAATGACCAGTTCTGTCTTCTAACACTCCTATTCACTGCAGCCAAACAAATGTTAGCAAAAAGTTGGTGGTCCTCTATACCTAGTTCTACATTAGTTAAGAACAAGATGATGTGGTATATGACCAATTAAAAACTTGTTACATTTATGATTTAATTACTTGCTCATATTATGGTCCACTCTCTTGGTCAATATTCCTGACTTCCTCTCTGGCCCTTTCCTTATTTTCTTTTTTCCCTTTCACTTATCCTTGACCTTTACATCTATACCTTGTTAATAGAATGACAGCTATACTTTAAAAATTACTCAATATTTCTCTGTGTTATCAATAATATAATCTTTATTATCATTCATTATAATTCTACATGCTTCATAATAATAACTATTTAAGATTTTATGTGATTCTTTAATTTTCAATAATAACTGCACAGCTATTGTTTCAATGTTCCATATTCACATAAATTACCTTATACTTCTTTTCATTCATCATATGTAATCCCAACAGCTATTATTTTCTTTTTTATGTCATTAATCAATAAAAATGTATTGAAAAAAAAGAAAGTGAAAGAAAATCCCAAATTTTGGGTTTTCCCCAGAAATTGTAATAGAGGGGAAATCTTCCAGTGAGGACACTGGTTCTGCTGACCTAGGGGACCCAAGGCATTCTTTTAATTTGCAGGGATTTCCTCTCATTTTTGGCTATGGAACAGTAGCGAAGGGAAATCTCCCCAAAGACAAAGTTGTATTTTTTATTGGTAGAAGAGGGGTATTTATATATGTATGTGATTTTTAGTACTATTTTCATTCAATATTTGGTATTTATGAATATATTTTGTGTTTATTTAATTTAACTTGGTTGCTTTTGATATACCACGTGTGTCCTGTGAAAGCAGCTTCCATTTGAATAGTATTCCAGTCACCTTTTTTCTTTTGTATTAATACATCTGCTGCAGGGAACGCACTGACTTAGTGATTTGGTATATTTCTGTGGTTTAATCCATTTTACCTCTTTATTAGCAATAAAAACTGACAGGGGTTCTAATCCTTCTCCATTGTATCCATCCTCTGAATATCACGTCATGAGATAAAATACTGAATAATTTCATGAATAAAATACTTAACATTTTGATGAAATAACTCATGCTTTATTTTAGTAGCGTTTATTTGTGAATTTCAAAATAAGCTATGAGTTATTTTATCTCAGATTTTAGGAGGAAAATAACTCTTTGTGAATGGGATGAGGGATAATAACTAGCTAGCCACCTTCACCAAAGCCAAAGACTGTGTGACAGCTCTCCCTTTAATCCTCCAACATTTGCGAAGGTCACATATCCCTTTTTTAAACAAAATCTCTCCATTAATATTTGTGTCCTACCAAATTGTGTTCCAGCTATGCTAAAGATTTTATTCCAATACGAGTGAAGAGATCCACACTTCCACAAGACATGATACAAAGAACCTATACCACTGCATTGCCTCCAACAGTCGGAAGACCAAATGGGGTAAAATTTAGAAAGCTTGTAGAGAGTTAGGTACCAGCGATGCACAACTTTTTGCTGTGATTTGTTCCTTGTTTGAAATTTTGAAAATCTGCTATAAAGGAAAGTAATAATGAATAAAAAACAATTCTGGGTATGTCAATTTTTTTTGCATATGTATTCTTAACCACTTCCTGTCTGGCCCATGTACATAAACAGCCGGAAGGAAGTAGTGCAGGAGTGGGTTGCCGTTCATAAACGGCACCCGCATTTACAGGCTGTGTGCGCACCCTGGGAGCACACGGCACCGCGATCCGGTGCCCGCTGTGTCCGAAGGACACAGTGGAACACCGATCGCTGTATGGGACCTCTGTGTGAGGTCCCAATCATGTGATCACTGATTAGCCAATCAGTGATCACATGAATAGTAGTAAGCAAGATGTCACTTGCTGACATCATTGTTTACTACTTGTGAAATCTGTGAATGATCACAGAGGTCACATGCTACAAGGCTATTCACAACAGCCTTGTACCATGTGACCAATCACAGCTCTCACAGTATTTCTGTGAAAGAAGAAATTATTGTTTTTACAGACTTTATGGGTTAAAAGCAATCAGTGTAAAAAAAAAAAAAAAAATCTTCATCACCCCCCACAAGTAGTACAGTGTCACTATGGTGACTGCTAGGGTGACAGTATGTTAAAACAAAAAAAATAAATAACAATATTAAAAAATAAAATAGAAATGTAAAAAATGTTTTTGAAAAATTATAATTTTTGGTTATAAACTAATTTTGGTTATTTTTTTTACTAAAAAGATAACTGAATAAATTTTGGCCTAGATTTATGTAGAAAAATTATTTATTTGCAAAATTTTATATGAAAAACACTTTTTTTCAACATTTTTGAACTCTTTCATTTATATAGAAAAAAAAATAAAATCACCAGTGGTGAATAAATACCACAAAAATAAAGTTTTATCTGTCTCAAAAAAAATTTAAAAAATTCATATGGGTACAGTGTTGCATGACCGCGCGATTGTCATTCAAAGTGTGATAGCACTGAAAGCTGAAAATTGGCCTGGACAGGAAGGGGGTAAAAGTGGCCGGACTTGAAGTGGTTAATAGTCTGCATAACTTAGGGCATGGCAGGGGTGTGTCCTAAAGTACATACATTGTCCTAAAATACATCATGCTAGAACAGCCTTTCTCAACCTTTTTACTCCAGAGAAACCTTTGAAATAATATTCAAATGTTCAGGGAACCCCTGCTAAAACAAATTCGTCTGGTGCAGTGTAAAAAATGCCTCCTTTACAGTGGTGGTCAGAATGCCCTCCTAAAGACGGCCAAAAAGATTATTGGTGTCATGTTGCTGCTATGCCCAGTGGTGTTGACCCTTGACCTATGTAGGCATCATCAAATAGGAGGTCAATCAGTCACAGCTCAAGGAACCTCTAACAACCACTGGAGGAACCCTGGTTGAGAACGGCTGTGCTGGAAGATGTCTCTCTTTCTCGAAGTTGGGAGCTATGCTTTTATTGGCAAGAAAACAATTGTCTCCATGTCAGTTATATACATTACAAGGATGTTAATAAATTTCAAAGCAAATATGTACCTGTGCATTCATTTTACTTCCAGATTTATGTATACTGAGTGGGAGGAGCCGCTTGCAGCAGTCACATGATCAGTGTATGCTTTATAACCAGACAAAAAGTGCTGTGAAAAGCAATGTGCCAATCATATGAGCAGGAAATAACAATTCTAGGGACGTTATTTTAAAAACCACCAGTCAGGTACTTGGTATGTAACCCGTCTTCAAATGGTTGTACCATTATTTACAGCCGATGGTCAGCTTTCTCGTAATAGCAATCGGAGCGGCTACCTGGCCGCTAGATCGCTATTCCAAGCAGTGGGAGAGGACATCCCCCCTCTTGTTGCCTTCTGATGATTTAACGGGATCTTCCTTCCCACCAGGGGTCCCGATACACCATCCGGCACTGCCACCTGCTAGTCACGGAGCTGAACAAACACCAGATCGGCTTTGTTTAAATAGTAAATCGGAAGTGATGACCTGACATTACTTCTGGTTAATCAGAAACAAATGGCACTATTTTAAAAAATAAAAGCATTCAATCACACTGATCTTGGTGTGACTGAATGCTTTCAAGGGCAGTAGAGGTATTTAGGATCTTATTGATCTCAGATCCCTCCATAAAGATTAGCTGTCACAGCCCTATTGCTGTTACAAGGGGAGTTTACATTCTATGTGACTGCAATGAAAGTGATCAAAAAGTGACAGTTTAACAAAAATTAAAGTGCCCTCATCCCCCCATGCTTGTGAGCAAAGGGTGAATGCACGTGTCGGTCTCACACACATGCAAACAGTGATCGTCCCACACATGTGAGGTTTCACCATGGATTATAGGCAGTAATTCTAGCACCAGACCTCCTCTGTAAATCTAAAGTGGAAACTGTAAAGGCTTTTAAAGCATCGCCTATGGATAGTAAAATTTATGTAGTTTGTCACAGTTGCACGGGGATGCATAATTTTAAGTGTGGTACAGTTGCAAGAAAAAGTATGTGAACCCCTTGGGATTACGTGGAGTTTTGCATGAATTGGGCATAAAATGTGCTCTGAACGTCATCTAAGTCACAACAATAGAAGAACACAGTCTGCTGAACATAATACTACACAAACATTAGATGTTGCCATGGTTTAATTGCACATAACATGTAAACATTCACAGTGCAGGGAGGAAAAAGTATGTGAGGCCCTAGCTTAATGACTTCTCCCAGAGCTAATTGGAGCCAGGAGTGAGCCAACCTTGACTCCAATCAGTGTGATGATGTTGGATGTGTTGCTGACAGCTGTCCTGCCCTTAAAAAACACACACCTGTTTTGGGTTTACTGGTTTCAAGAAGCACTGTCTGATGTGAACCATGCCTCGCAGAAAAGAGCTCTCAGAAGACCTACGATCAAGAATTGTTGACTTGCATGAAGCTGGAAAGGGTTACAAAAGTATCTCCTTGAGCCTTGATGTTCCTGTGTCCACGGTAAGACAGACTGTCTACAAATGGAGAAAGTTTAGCACTGTTGCTACTCTCCCTAGGCGTGGTCGTCCTGTAAGAATGACTGCAAGAGCACAGCGCAGAATGCTGCATGAGGTAAAGAAGAATCCCAGAGTGTCAGCTAAAGACCTACAGAAATCTCTGGCACATGCTAACATTTTTGTTGACACATCTACAATAAGGAAAACATTAAACAAGAATGGAGTACATGGGAGGACACCACGGAGGAAGCCATTGCTGTCCAAAAAGAATATTGCAGCACAGTTGAAGTTTACAAAAGAGCACCTGGATGTTCCACAGCACTACTGGCAAAATATACTGTGGACAGATGAAACCAAGATTGAGTTGTTTGGGAAGAACACACAACACTATGTGTGGAGAAAAAAAGGCACAGCACACCAACATCAAAACCTCATCCCCACTGTGAAACATGGCGGAGGGAGCATCATGGTTTGGGGCTGCTTTGCTGCCTCAGGGCCTGGACGGATTGTTGTCATTGATGGGAAAATGAATTCCAGAGTTTATCAAGACATTTTGCAGGAAACTTACGACCATCTGTCCGCCAACTGAAGCTCCGCAGAGGATGGGTACTGCAACAGGACAATGACCCAAAGCATACAAGTCATTCAACAAAACAATGGCTGCAACAGCACAGAATACGCCTTCTGGAGTGGCCCAGTCAGAGTCCTGACCTCAACCCGATTGAAATGCTTTGGCATGACCTTAAGAGAGCGATTCACACCAGACATCCCAAGAATATTGCTACACTGAAACAGTTTTGTGAAGAGGAGTGGTCCAAAATGACTCCAGATCGTTGTGCAGGTCTGATCTGCAACTACAGGAAACGTTTGGTTGAGGTTATTGCTGCCAAAGGAGGGTCAACCAGTTATTAAGTCCAAAGCTTCACATACTTTTTCCTCCCTGCACTGTGAATGTTTACATGTTATGTGCAATTAAACCATGGCAACATCTAATGTTTGTGTAGTATTATGTTCAGCAGACTGTGTTCTTCTATTGTTGTGACTTAGATGACGTTAAGAGCACATTTTATGCCCAATTCATGCAACACTCCACGTAATCCCAAGGGGTTCACATACTTTTTCTTGCAACTGTATGTTTGACATAACATCATCTTGTATATTGTGCAAATAAATGCTTCATGTATTATGGGTTTTTTTGCATTAAAATTCAAAAAAAGTGTGTTTTTTCCCAAAAAAATGCATTTGCAAAACCGCTGCGCAAATACCGTGTGAAATAAAAAATTGTAAAACCCACCAATTTATTCTCTAGGGCTTCAGCTTTTAAAAATACATAGTGTTTGAGGGTTTAAGGTAATTTTCCAGCCAAAAAAACGATTGTTACACTTGAACAAAAAGTACCAGAAAAGAATAGCCCTTAAGTGGTTATTAACATGCAACATACAGAAAGCTCCAGTAGCCATGTTCACAAAAAAGCATAGCAGGCTGAAAAACAAAAAAAAAGAAACATTTTTATAAAAAATCACCTTTTAGAATTTGGCTGTGACAGATTCAAAAAGAATTACTGCCAGTTTGCAGATAACCAAGCTTGCAGTAATTATGACCAACTTTGCGCCTGAGTACAGAGGGACATCAGTGCTCAGAGTTGCACATATGTGCTAGGAAGCTTCCTGCACAGGGCTCATGGGTTGATAGGACACCAGCAAAATTTGCCCATATTTGGGTAATGACACCAGCCAGCACACCCCCCCCCCCCCTTTTGTTTATTTTCAGCTATCAGCCAGGGAATCAGGGGCCTGGGGATGAGTTGCTAGTACCCTTTCAGTTGCAGAACCCAACAGATACATTCAAGCAGTATTAAATCTAAAGCCAAAAATGTATTATATTTCAGCTTACCAATCATTAGATTAGATTTTTCTTTCTGTGGATTTTTTTCCCTCTGTTTTCACCTGGGGATCTGGCCAGTGAGACACCACTTTGGAGGAAGCAGCATTGTCAGTCTGGATGAAAGGGGGGGGGGGGAATGGGAGTGTTAAAAGAGAAGTTTAGGTTTTTAGAAATCATACTTACCTAGGTGGATTCAGCATTGGTACGATGCTGCATGTGTCCCCCGCTGGCTCTAAGACTGAGAACTGAGCAATCAAACACCATTGATCGCTCAGCTCTCAGTGCTCCATGAGCAGAGAGCTGGTGACTGTCAGTCACCAGCTCTCTGCTCTGTCACCCGCCCCCTCCTGGGCACTGGAGTGCTAAGCTGTGGAGGGGGTGGGAGCAGCTGGCTCAGGCTCTCAGCAGATCACAGAGAAGGTACATCCTATTTACTCTAAGGAAGATGCAGAGTACTGTTGGCAATTTTTTAACTTTGACCTCTGCTCTGCCACCCGCCACCTCCTGGGCACTTGAGTGCTGGGCTGTAAAGGGAGTGAGAGCAGCTGGCCCAGGCTCTCAGTGGACCACTGAGAAGGGGAGCCAGGTGCTGGTCCACACATCTGGGTGGATCCCCACTTTAAAGGTCTTTAGAGGGTCTTTACCCAGCCTGGACTAGCTAAGTGATGTTAGCCGACAGAAGACTTTATCCTGCTGTTAGCTGAAAACAGGTCACAGGAGTGCAGAACAAACTCTTGGGATCCACAGGAATAGTACAGCCAAACAAGCTTTGGCTGTACTTCTCCTTTAAATGTATTAGTAGATTTGAATGCAATTACAAATTGAGCCAAACTCCAGTTAACGCTTTATAATCAGCTACAGCATACATTTTTTTTCCTTTTGGGATAAAAGTTTTACATGAATAAATAAAAGCTGATCATTTTAATCTCCCTTGTCAGTGGTAAATGGATTGTCTGATCCATGTAAACTGATGCATTCTGCTGTAGAGCTTGAACTTCTGAAAAATAGCAGAGTTGCTGGCCAGATCACCTCATGAAAATAGAAGAAAGAAAGCTAAAAAAAAAAAGGAAACTAATACAGCCATCACATCTAAGAATTGGTAAACTGCAATATAATACACATTTGCTTTTGGGTTTAATACTGCTTTAATCTGTCAACTGCACCAACATTTGTTATGCAGAGGGATGAGGAAATTTAAAGCACGTTTATTGCTGGTAATGGGTGCTTCATGCATCTCAAAAGTTTATGCACTCTGACTTTTAGAAAATGAAATGTCTGCAGACTGAAATAGAAAGATACAATTTAAGTACTATGAAACTGCAGAATGACTTATGTTATTGACATATGATATATATATTTTTTAATGAAAGTGGAATTTCCTCTAATGTCCTCTAAAAGTATTTTTAAAAATTTACAGCTTAAAAATAAGGGAAAGGGGATGGATTCGTTATTTTCTTGCAGATGGTTTGGGATCTAATGACAGCTGGCACACAAAGTCGATTAATCTTTTAATCTGGCTGTATTCTGAAAGCATTATATAGTAGAACTGTAGTGCAGATCTGTGGTGCATGATTACACAGACATCATTTGACCAACATCCTATTTAGTCTAAGGAAGATGCAGAGTACTGTCGGCAATTTATTGACTTGGACCTCATCTAGAATTAACGTAACATCATTATAAGTAACGATTAGCAGTAAATATGATTTAGATTGCAAAGATACTGTTGAAGAAGTATGAATCTTTACTGCAAAGTGCATTTGTATAGGAAAATTAGAACAATATGTAAAATCAGGACCACTGCAAAAAGGACGATAACGGTAGCAAAAGATTTGGGTTGAAACCATTCAGTTAAATTCTGTGTAAGTCTGTGTGGACTGTGGAGGTATCATAGATCACAATGTAATTTTCATATGGAATGCAGATACAGAACTGCTTATATGAACTTGCGCCTACATATGTGTGCATTTTTAAATAAGCAATAATGGCAATTAGAGTTATGTGTTTAGATATCAAGTTGGAATTGATTAAATGGTACAAAGTTATATGTTTTTACAAAATATACATTATTTATTTCATAAAATATGTAGGATATAAAATATAGACTGATACTATAAAATAAGCTAATATTTTGGAAAGAAACGTGTAAGATTTGTTTTCCTTTCAATAAAGTTTACATGATTTGCATGTTTTTATGAACAGAAGTAAATCATCTTGAATGTAACTCGCTATTATTATTAATATCTATATTTTCATCTAATGAATACAGTAACTCATTTCTGGCTGATTCACTAATTTGTATACTAAATATTCATGTTCAATGTAAATTTATTAAACATTCCCAAAGTGCAGCTTAAAACTGAATTTTTTGGCAGAATAGAAAAGTCCATCTTAACCACTTCAAGTTGGGACACTTTTACCCTCTTCCTGTCCAGGCCAATTTTCAGCTTTCAGTGCTATCACACTTTGAATGACAATTGCGCGGTCATGTAACACTGTACCTATATGACTTTTTTTGAGACAGGTAAAACTTTATTTTGGTGGTATTTATTCACCACTGGGATTTTAATTTTTTTTGCTATATAAATGATAAAGTCCAAAAATTTTGAAAAAAAAGTGTTTTTCTTATAAAATGAAGCAAATAAATAATCTTTCTTCATAAATCTTAGCCAAAATTTATTCGGTTATTTTCTAGTAAAAAAAACAAACCCCAGATTAGTTTATAACCAAAAAATTATAATTTTTCAAAATGTTTTTTTAAATTTAAATTTTATTTTTTATATTATTATTTATGTTTTTTTAACATACTGTCACCCTAGCAGTACAGTGTCACCATAATGACACTGTACTACTTGTGGGGGGTGATGAAAACTTTTTTTTTTTACACATAGCCAATCAGTGATCACATGAATCTGGACCTCACACTGAGGTCCTGTACAGCAATCCGAGGTCCCGAACAGCGATCAGTGGTCCCAGGGAGCACGCACAGGCAATAAATGCAGGCACCGTTTATGAACGGCATACCACTCCTGCACTGCTCCCGTCCAGCTGTTTATGTACATGGGCCGGACGAGAAGTGGTTTAGTATCAAAGTGTCAGTCTACCTTAAACTAACAATTCTTTTTTTTAGTTAGACCGCTGTCGGTTTCCTAAATCTTTCTGTTATTGAATACTCCATTTTGCACACCTGCTGTGGCTATTGTGAAGGGATTTTCACTGTCCTTGTTGGATTTTTTTTACTTATATATATATTATGGAGAATACAACCGGAGGAGCTGGAACACAAAAAGGTGAGCCAGAACATGCCAAACTTCCAGGTGGATAGGAACAGAGTCAGAAATTATGTCAGAGTGAGCTCTCTGATGGCATATCCAAGACACACAACAAGCCCAGAGTTGTGTCCGGACCTGGATCACCTGCTGGTGGCTCTGTGGCTCCGAGAGTATTGTGTCTTTTCCCCTATGCTAGCATTGTGTCCACAGTAGCATTTGCGTAGGCAGAGCAGAGTAGGACTGGCCATAGAGGGATTACTTTGACGCAGTTGGCCAGCTTAAAGCTTAAGCATGTATTGCAATATGTGTGAACTAAATATCCCTATTTATTGCATAGTCTGCTTGGAAGGGTATATACCAGTGTGCAGAGGGTCCTCAGGATTTCTAGTGTTAATATGTGGTTACACCCCTTTAGCACCTGATGGATAAATGCATGCACTAGCTGTTGGGATTTGAGCACAGGGATCTCTTGTTTGTTGTATTGTTGGGTCAGTAGCCAGACATGAACCTTGTAGCTCTCCCCATTGTGTCTTTTCCCCTATGCTAGCATTGTGTCCACAGTAGCATTTGCGTAGGCAGAGCAGAGTAGGACTGGCTAGAAAGGGATTACTTTGACGCAGTTGGCCAGCTTAAGCATGTATTGCAATATGTGTGAACAAAATATCCCTATTTATTGTATAGTCTGCTTGGAAGGGTATATACCAGTGTGCAGAAGGTCCTCAGAATTTCTAATTCCGAGAGCTGAAGGGCACAGTTCCAGAGGCCACCAGTGGGTGTCTACGAGCAGCTAGCAGATCCCAGTACTTAGGCTCCACCTGATGCTGTCTGCTGGGTAGGTATACAACCCCTTCCTTGATTTTCAAAAGTGAATCAGTGTTTTTGCCTGTTAGTCAAATACCTGCTTGCTGATTATCCTGAATTCTATACCTTGCATCCAGTACCCTGTATCCTCTTACCCCATCTCTGCTCCCAGTCCTGGTTGTGCTCTGTTTATGTCAGCTTCCCTCTATTTGTACAGTATGTAGTGCACTATAGTTAGGTTGTTGGTTTGGTTTTGCTCCACTGTCACATTTATTTCTCACTTTTACTGTGTTTACAGTCTGTTGGTGTTAGACCGGGGTTGTGAGCATTAATAAACTTCATTTCACAACTTCTGCTCCAGAAGGCTTTACTCCCTTCATGACCAGGCTATTTTTTGCTATTTAACACTGCCCTACTTTAACTGGTAATTGCACAGGAATGCAATACTGTACCCAAACGAAATGTATATCATTTATTCTCACAAATAGAGCTTTCTTTTGGTGGTATTTGATTACTACTGGGTTTTTTATTTTTTGCAATATAAACGGAAAAAAAACAAAAATGTTTAAGAAAAACAATATTTATTACTTTCTGTATAAAACATATTCAATTAAAACATTTTAAAATCTAATTTCTTCAAAAATTTTGCCTGCTAAATGTCTTTGGTGATAAAAATCCCAATAAGTGTATATTAATTGGTTTGTGTGAAAGTTATAGCGTCTACAAACTATGGTATATATACTGGAATTTTTATTTATTTTTTAAACTACTAATGGCAGTGATCAGCGACTTATAATGGGACTGTGATAGTGTGGAGGGCAATCTGACACTAACTCACGCTGTGGGTGGAACTGACAAAAGTTCTACTGACATCACCAGTGACACCAATACAGTGATCAGTAATAATACTATACACTGTCACTGTACTAATGACAAATGTTGGGAAGGGGTTAACATCTAGGGTGATCCAGGGGTTAAATGTATGCCTAACAATGTGTAATGTGTGCTGATTTTGCTAACAGTTCTCTTACAGAGAGACTGTTTCCTCTATACAGAGTCTTGTGTTGATTGTCAACATAGTATCCTGAGCTGTGATTGGACACAGACAATCAGCAGGTCCTAGCCATGAATCATTGGAGTTGCTGACAGGCTCCCACTGTGTATAATCACACCCTAAACCCAGAAGCAGGCAAGCTGCTTGCTCTGGGGGTACCCGTGCATGCTCGCTCCCGAGCTGCCTTTGTGTGTCTATGAGACATACAGAACGCATCTCAGCCCCATTCCACACTCCCTGCTATGTCTCAGCCAGTGAGGAAGGAGGGACCCAGGAGAACCACTTCTCTTGTGCACAGCTCTGGATCGTGATTGGGCTCAGGTATGTATTATGGGGGGCTATGGGGAAATCTGCACACAAAAGGTTTTTTTACTTTCATGCACAGAAAGCATGATGGTAAAAAAAAACTATAAGCCTTTAGAACCACTATAACGGTTAGCCTTGTGGTCAAGGATTAGGGAGTTTAATTTAAGAGTTGGGTTAAGGGTTAAGGTTAGGAGCTGTAGATTAAATATTGAGGGAAATGTTAAGTGTTATTTCTAGAAGTCAGTGAAGTGGTAATGGTAGGAATATGGTAAAATGTTGGGAATCATGGAGGGTCACATACTTTTTTAAATGCCAAACGTTCTGTACTGAAAATACTATGCTTGGGTTTTGACAACGAAGAGTATTGCCGTAAGCTCAAGTAGCAGGTGCAGGATAAGGACACATTTGCTCAGAGTATCACTGCTAGCACATGAAGAATGCATCTCACCACAACAGATCTTTGTTCTGCAATCCTGAACAGGGAAACCTCCTCTATTAAACAGCAAGGAGTCCACTGTTCCTTTCAGAAAGAGCCTGCTGTTTGGCAGGGGCCACTCTGTAAGCCCTTAGCGAATCTGGATCCCCTTTGAAGCAAAATGCAATGGATCAGTCCAGGTCATAGTCATTCATCCCAAATAATTAACTCATCCCTAACTCTAAGGACCATAGGTGCCGCAGTAAAGTTATGATCTGGCGCTTTATTGTACCTTTTGTTCTGCCCCACTGTCATGTATTGTTTATGTCTTATGAACTGGATGAGGTTATCATTTTTATATACTATGATGATGTCTAGTGAAGGTTTAGGGCCACTACAAATTGTTTACTATGTGATTATGATTTCTCCCTCTGTCCTCCCCTGTTGTTTAGTGCTAGTTAGTTTAGTCCTAGCTAGACTCCTCCCACTTCTTCCATATTCCTTCAGTGAGTGTTAGTTATTCAGAGACAGGGCTCAGGAAAGTCATTGTCTTCTCACACTTCAAAAGACTGGGGAAAAAACATCCTCTGTACTGCAATTAGCAGACGTTAAAATGTGTTGGATTCAATGGCTGTGCCTTATTGAAGAGGTAAGCTTCCTCTGGATAGTGCCAAGTCAGGTAACTTGACAGACTGGGGTTTATTTACTAAAGCTGGAGAGTCCAAAATCAGACTCCCTTCTGCATAGAAACCAATCAGCTTCTAACCTCAGCTTGTTCAATGAAGCTTTGGCAATGAAACCTGGAAGCTGATTGGTTTCTATGCAGAAGGGAGTCTGATTTTGGACTCTCCAGCTTTAGTAAATAAACCCCACTGGGTCTAAGGGGCATGTCAATGAATAAAGTGGCATTTGAAACAGAACACCTGTTGTTCTGCATTAAGTCAGGTTGCCTATTTTACATTTACTAACTTTGATCCCTATCTAAAACTAGACCAGGAAAAATGTTTCAGTAAGAAGATTTGCATTATAGTTATTTAGTTAACAAGGTTTAGGAGTATTGAATTCAGGATAAAAAGAGCTTGAGGGATAAAACGTGTATCTTGCAGGAAATCCGTATGACAGAATCGTCAAGGAGGTAATACACTATTCTATAAATTTATTGGAAAAGTAACCTTGCCTACAGCAAGTAAATATATATATTTCTTTAGATCCTGAATATATATATATATATATATATATATATATATATATACAGAAAATGGATAACAGAAGAATTGAAGGTGGTACCAAATATTATAGTCATATGTGTAATGGCAGATACTGTCCAGTATAGTAAAATGAACAATACATAATAAAATGTATTAAGTGATGTAAAAATTATACATCATAATAAATGTTTACGGGTCTGGAATATTTTCCTGCAGGCTCTGAGTAACCAGGATTGCTGGTTAGTCAGCTAGCATTGTAATACTGTATACGTAAATGACATTAAATAAATAATCATTTTACAGGGCTTTTAAAGTGGTCGTAAAGGCTCAAGGATTTTTACCTCCATGCATTCTCTGCATGATGGTAAAAATCCTGCTGTGTGCAGCAGTCCCCCCTCCCCAACACTGAGCCCCATTGCGATCCAGCAATATGCGCAAGAGTCTCAGATCTCCCACCTCATTGGTTGAGATAGCAGCAGGATCCATTGGTTTCCATTGCTGTCAATTGTGAGCCAATGAGAAGAGAGAGGGGGCAGGGCCGAGCCCTGAATTGACAAGCAGAGCAGCAGCTCGTGAGCGAGCCTGCTTGGTTGAATCGATAGCAAGCTGCTTGCTCTGGGGGCACTTGGCAGGTAGGAGGGGCCAAGAGCAGAAGGGGCCAGGAGCAGAGGAGGAGAAGGATCGGGGCTGTTCTGTACAAAGCTACTGCACAGAGCAGGTAAGTATAACATGTTTGTTATTTTTTTTAATTGCCTGTATTATCACTTTAAATTAAAAGAATGTGCATTTTTCAAGTACTATACTAAACCCTACGTTCAAAGATTTCTTTATTTTGTCAGTTTTTGAAGTTTCGCATAACAATAAAGTAAATGTTGTGACTGAGGCATGAGCATATAAAAAAAAAACAACATTCTTTGCGATAAGAAATGGGGAATATGTTAAAGCAGGGCTCAAAATTTCAGGTCCTCAGCTACTAGCCAGGACTTAAGAGTTACTAGCCACCAGTTGCCCCACCCAACCCCTACCCTGCCCCACCCTTAATTCCACCCCTAAACACGCACTCGTAAATTATCTCATCAAATGACACTGTTAAAAAGAAAGAAAGAAAGAAAGAAAGAAAGAAAGAAAGAAAGAAGGAAAGAAAGGGAGGGAGGGGTGGAAGGGAGGGAGGGGTGGAAGGAAGGTGTGGAAGGAAGAGGTGGAAGGGGGGGGGGGTTGGAAGGAAGAGGTGGAAGGAAGAAAGGGAGGGGTGGAAGAGAGGAAGGGAGGGGTGGAAGGAAGGGAGGGGTTGAAGGAAGGAAGGGGTGAAATGAAGGAAGGAAGGAGTGGAAGGAAGGAAGGAAGGAAGGAAGGAAGGAGGGGTGGAAGGAAGGGGTGAGTGGAAGGAAGGAAGGGAGGGGTGGGTGGAAGGGAGGGTGGAAGGAAGGAAAGGCAGGGTGGAAGGAAGGTAGGGAGGGGAGGGTGGAAGGGAGGGAGGGGTGGAATGAAGGAAAAGAAGGGTGTGTGGAAGTTAGGGAGGAGTGGAAGGGAGGGAGGGGTGGAAGGAGGGAAGGTAGGAGTGGAAGGGAGGGAGGGGTGAAAGGAATTAAGGAAGGGAGGGGTGGAAAGATGGAAGGGAGGGGAGGGTGGAAGGAAGGGAGGAAGGGTTGGAAGGAAGGAAGGGGTGGAAGAAAGGTAGGTCAGACCTTACGTGCTCAGTCAGAAGCATCAGAGCTGTTGGCTGCTCTGTGTTCAATTTCCCACCCACACTCCAGTCCGTGCAGCTTCAGAGGATGTGTGGGTGGGAAATTGAACATAGAGAAGCTGACAGCTTTGATTCTTCTGACTGAGCACATGAGTCCGGCCTACCTTCCTTCCACCCCTTCCTTCCTTCCAACCTTTCCTCCCTTCCTTCCACCCTCCCCTCCCTTCCATCTTTCCACCCCTCCCTTCCTTAATTCCTTTCACCCCTCACTTCCATTCCTTCCTTCCTTCCTTCCTTCCTTCCTTCCACGTCTCCCTTCCTTCCTTCCACAGCTTCCTTATTTCCTTCCACCCCTCCCTTCCTTCCACCCCTCCCTTCCTTCAGGGCACAAGAGAGCCTCTCTCCCCTCTTCTCCTATTGGTGCAGAGGATGGAGGGAGTGGCTGGGCACTGAGGAACACATGGGGGAGGGCATGAAAAAAATGGGATGATCAGGAATGCCCAGTGCACAGGTGGGGGTAGTGACAAGCAGAAATCTCCTGTATGTCTTTTAATGAAGCAGCTGGAAGCCGCAACTCCTCTCCCTCCTGTAGCTTTCAGCTGCTTCATTGAAAGCCATACAGGAGATCGCTGCTTGTCACCGTCCCCACTGCCGCCCCTCCCACACACCCCTAGTCTCAGCACTGCTCGCCCCCACCTTATTTCCACTCGCTAAATGCTAGCGGATGAGTGGCAATTTCGAGGACTGTGTCATGAATTGAATATGTATATGTAAATTACTACATTTAGACTATCAGGCACAGAAAAAAGGAATAGAAGGTAAAGAAGAGGGTAGAAAAAAGGACAAAGAAAAAAACAAAGGAGAAGGTGAAAAGGAGAAGAGGAGGTGCTCAGGCTAAACAACAATGTCATTACTAGGCCCAACCTTAATGCAAAGCAGGACAATAAAATGCCCCTGTAAAAATTTGGTAAGTGGTTAAATAGGAGAGAAAACAAATGTGGTCTGGAGAAGCTGTTAGAATGCCATCATGTGCTTGGACGCCAAGGAAACCAAAACTTCATATAAAAAAATCTCTGTCACACATCGACAAAATTAGTTCTTCCATTGTTCCAATGGAACTGACCTCCGTAAGTCAATGATTAATAGTAAGATATTTTCATTGTTTCCAGAGTCAAGGGATCGGCATCCTGGCAGCTTTCACAAGATGTTTGAAAATATTTTTTTGCTTAATTTTATGTTTCTGATTTGAAACATGGGAAAAGCTGTCATGAGGAAGTTGGATTCCTATCAATTGGGCCATCAGCAGGAAAACAGCAAGTCAGTATTGCCTAATATTAGGACATAACCAAAAGATATAAAATAAAGTGTCCAGCAGTGCAGGTGGGTATCAGGGCAAGCGGATTCCTAGCTATATGGAGGCTCTTGGGGTAAAATAACAATGTTATTATAGTTTATTCACTGTTGTACAGTAAGTGACTAGCCATACCCCTTTTCTATCAATAACAGAAAATTGGGAGTTTGATTTGGCCAACCACTTAATCCCTCTTAAACATAAATGCGTATTCAGTATATGCGTTGCTGTCTTGTTTTGGGATGGGCTGCATCGTTGCCCCCAGAACTGTTACAGAGCTATCGCTGAGAGCTCACAGCCATGTACTAATGATCAGGAGCCAGTTTGGTGGACTCTCAATGATGTCAGCACTGTGCAGCCAATAACTCTACTGCATGATAAAAACCTACTCCTACTGTCCTCGTGCTTTACAGTCCATTTAAACCACTGCCACCTGCCAGCATAAAAGGGTTAAAGGAACACTTGAAACCAGGCACATACCTGTAACAGAATATAGATTTCTCCTATGATCCTGTGGCCCAGGCAGATACTATGGGGATCTAGGACAAGATCCTGTTGTTATATGCACTGGCTGCAATTGTGCAGAAGCACTGCAGCCACCAGGGCTTATCCAGTCACTTTACACATTCCAAACATAAACAAAATGTATCATTAACCACTTCAGCTCTGGAACCCCCCCCCCCCCCCCCCCCTTCATGACCAGGCCATTTTTTGCTATACCGCACTGCACTACCTTAACTGGTAATTGTGCAGTCATGCAACATTGTACCCAAACAAAATTTATATAATTTCTTTCACACAAATAGAGCTTACTTTTGGTGACATTTGATCACTGCTGGCTTTTTTATTTGTTGCAATATAAATGAAAAATACAGACATTTTTGGAAAGAAAAAAAACAATATTTTTACTTTCTGCTATAAACCATATCCAAGAATTTTTTTTTTTAATTGCATTTCTTCATAAATTTGGGCCAAAATTTATTCTGCTACATGTCTTCAGTAAAAAAAATCCCAATAGCTATGAGGAACCATTATAGGAACTGAATGTATTCTCTCTTGAGAAGAGGAGATTAAGGGGGAATATGATTAACATGTATAAATACATCAGTGGTTCATATAGTGAACTCGGCGTAGAGCTATTCACCCTGAGGTCATCACAGAGGACAAGGGGGCACTCTTTATGTCTGGAGGAAAAGAGATTTAATCTCCAAACATGGAAAGGTTTCTTCACAGTAAGAGCTTTAAAATTGTGGAATAGACTCCCTCAAGAGTTGGTTCTGGCCAGCTCAGTGGACTGATTTAAAAAAGGCCTGGATTCTTTCTTGGATACACAGAATATAACTGATTAATAACCTGCAGTCCCTGCAGGAGCAAATTGGATCATGCTTTGCTGGGTTTTTTGCCTTCCTCTGGATCAACTGTGGGTATAAAATTATAACTTTTTTTTTTAATGGTTGAACTGGATGGACTTTTGTCTTTTTTCAGCCATATTAACTATGTAAATATGCATATATTGATTGGTTTGCATGAAAGTTAAAGTGCCTACAAACTATGGAATATATACTGGATTTTTTCTTATATACTACTAATGGTGGCGATCAGTGAATTATAATGGGGCTGCGGGAGTGTGGCGGGCAATCTGACACTAATGGACATTGACTAACTGCTCACTGACATTACCAGTGACATTAATACAGTGATCACTAATAATACTATACATTGTACTAATGACACTGGCTGGAAAGGGGTTAACATCTAGGGTGATTAGGGGTTAAATGTGTGCCTAACTGAATGTAATGTGTGTATAGTGTGCTACTTTTACTAAGAGATCTATCATTTTCTCATCCAACTTACAGTTTGTTCCTTGTGTACAGAGCTTTGTGTTGATTGTCAACATAGAGCTCTGGGCAATGATTGCACAAAGCCAATCAGCAGGTCCCAGCCGCGAATCATTAACCGAGACTTGTTGCCAGGCTCTTGCTGTGTACAATCACAGCGAGTGCTGGTGAGGGGGGCATGCACCCAAAACCTGGAAGTAGGCAGGTATGTACCTGTACATCATTTTGCCTACAGCGGCCGGGCATCTGCACTACGTTGCAGGTGGAGGTAAAATGATTAATATGTTGCTACTTCTGTCGAGGAATCTCTAACAATATATGCTTGTTCAAAAGAAAACCCAACCAACAGTCAGCTTCTTTAATTAAAACCATACATTTTATACAAGATAAAATCAATTAAAACAGAACATCCACAGATAATACCAAGCTGTGAAAAACTTCTTTTCTTGTCTTTTCTTAAAGAGCGTCACTTTGAACATTTGCATTATGGTCTGCTAGAGCCTTTACTCCAGTACATTATTCATGTAGGTGGCCACCTTATGCATTAAATATGCACATTCAAGGTTCCAGCCATTCTTAATCAATATGCAGTGACTCACTATTTATCATCCTGGTAATGTAAAATAGCACTTGATGTATGAGCAACAGTCTCGTATGTTTGATCCAATCGCCTCTCAGGGGCTATTTGTACTGAAGAGTTCACTCATCTGTAGCATATCCCAACTGCATAAATGCTCTATGTTTGCAGTGATCATGTAAGGAAAATTTTTGCCTTATGTGATTGTGATGGAACGCCTGTCTCCCCGATTGGGTGATTCCATCAGAGAACTACTTCCTCGCCGCTGGGACACAGGACCAAGGTATTATAGCCCTGCATCGCACCCAAGACCTAGACGGCACTAGCACTACTTTATTAAACAGAAATACCAATTTTTATACATTTCAGGAATAGGACAGTCCCCACATGAATAATAAAAACAAATATTATACATTAGGATAAACATCATACAATGGTTTGGTAGCAATGCAAAGTGGACATAATACTAATCACATCTCCAGGAGGACTAGCAGACAGACAGAAACAAAAGGTGTCTCAACTAACTTAATTAAAAATGGGGATGCACATAGGAGGCACACAATGGTAGAAAGACAGTAAACACATATCACCTTAATAAACAGATTGGAACAAGAGTCCTTAGCATCAGATTGTTTTCAGCTGATTATATCAACATCTTCTTAGAGCATCTGAGTCTAGGAAGGGGGGGGGGGGGGGTTGAAGCAGTCAATGCTGGTTTTGGCACAGAGACCCCAAATCTGTATCCTGGTCCTCCAGTTCTCAGAGTCTGTGTTTTGGGGAGACATGGACTTGAATCCAAAGTAAACTACCCCAAAGGTTCCCCCCAAGCACACACCTCCCAAACAGTAGAGCCCCCTCAGATGCCAGGGCCAAAGTCAGTAGGCAAGAGGCTAGCCTGCAGTCTCCTCCCAAAGCCCCTGTCCCGGTTGGGTCTGTAAGTGATCACTACACTTGTGGAGTTTTTGTTTTCACAAAACTCCAAATCGCTTTGGAGGGATTTTCTCTCACTTCCTGTTTAGTCTGTGGGACAGGAAATAAAAGTAAATCTCCCCAATGGGGACACAAATGGCAGACACATTGACAGGGGTTATAACCCTCCCTTACATGACATACTAAGGGTCGCTTCTGTTATTTTTGCATGTGTCCTAATTAAGGAGAAGCTTAAAAATTAAATAGAAAAGGATGTATACCCTGCAACTTATTACAAGCAACCTATGCCTGAACATTAATTAAAATAATTTAAAAACATCTGAGAAGCTGGCTGAATAGATTATTCTCACCCTTCAGATTATGGATTGTATTCAACAGTTAATCAAATACTAACATATTTATCAAATTCCAAAAATCTGTATTTAATAATTTTTAAAGCTCAGCTCCAGAAATTTAAAAAAATTCCCCTCCCCCAGCACAACAACTTTAGGGGTAGAGGAATGTGGTGTATTCACCAGGTGCTTTCAAAATGTGGGACTGGTCCCCCAAAGCCTCTTCTCTAAGATGCTCCGTCCAGCGGTCACACAATGATGTCATCAAGTACAATGCAGGACTGAAAAAATGGTACCAAATACAAGTGTGTTAAAGTTATCTGTGTTATCTGTTGTTATTATGTGATAATGTTTAGTGTAATGTGTTAGAGGCATGTCACAATAACAATTCTGTCACTGGTGATAACTTGCCAGGTACAGGATCTTTATGCAGATCAAAGCAAATACTTGGGTTCACACATCGCCCTCCACTGTTGCGTCACCTACTGAAATGATGCAGAATCTCGCTTGTCTCTAATCCAGCCAAAAATGTAGTGAAGCATTGAACCTAGCAGGTATTTACTCTGCTCTGAATAACAGTCCTGGAGCCATAACTTGTACTGTAAGTGTTAGTGATACCGACTGTGACTCTGTAGACATAACAAACACTTTACTCCTGCGCTAGGAAAGGACTCAGTAGACCCAATAGGAATGTTCTGGAATTTTCTGGAATATGCACTGCTTGCTGCCCTCAACAGACCGGGGTGGTCCAAATACACTGGATATAAATGGAGAAAAAGAAAAAGGGTGCACCGACCTAGTGCATTATCGTTTAAAATAATTTATTGAAGAAACAAAATAGGTATCATACTCACAATGGACATAATAACACAGGCATGTCAAACTGAACAAGATGTATGATCCAAACAACATCTGAGTCCATACGATGGAACCCTGGATGACCAACTGTCTAACGCGTTTCGAGGACACAACCTCTTCCTCAGAGCCAACTTCTAGAAGCCATGCTTCTAGATGTGTCACTATGGTACTGATTGTGGTTCTATAGAGAACTTTCTTTCTTAGGTGAATACCACCAATGCAAGAGGAGGTGTTAATCAGATTTCTACATTCTTCCTCCTACTGATCACCAGCTGAGGAAGAGCTCTTCTTCTTACTGACAAACCTAAGTGTCAATCTACCTCCTACTGACCACCAATGTAAGGATTGTTCTTCGTCTTAGGGACCACCAAGGCATTCTCTCTCCTACTGAACACCAATGTAAGGGGCATTCTTCTCCCTACTGACCATTGATATAAGGAAATAGTCTTCATCTCAATGACCACCATTGTTAGGGGCATTATTCCTCCTACTGATTACCAATGTAAGGGAGCATGCTTTCTCCTATTGGGCACCAGTGTAAGTGGGCATTCTTTCTCCTATTCACCACTAATGTAAGGGGGCAGGCTCACTCCTACGAATCACCAATGTACGGGGGCAGTTTCACTCTTACTGATCACCAATGTAAGGGGACAGTCATTCTCCTATTAACCAACTGTGCAAGGGGGCATCCGTCCTCCTACTGACCATTATAAAAGAGCATTCTCCCCCTTACTGACAGAATGAAGGAGCATTCTTCCCCTTATTCCTCCTCCTACTGACTACCAATCCCATTGTAAGGAGGCATTCTTCTACCTACTGACCATCAATGTAGGAGTCATGTTGCCTTCTACTGAACACCAGCATGAGAGGGCATTCTTCCTCCTACTGCCCACCAAGGAAAGTTGTAGTTTTCCTAATACTGACCAACAAATTAATTATAAATGCAAAAAAAAATGTTTCATCCTACTTGGCACTAGTGTAGGGGGGCATTTAAAGATTGTTATGGTAAACAATAATATATGACTGTGGTAATTAGGATTTACTCAATGGCATTTTTATTGTTTATTTTTCTGTTTGTCAATCAGGGAGCCCCTCTAAACTTGTCCTGTGAACCCTGTGATTCCTAATTATGCTCTTGTATCTACTTCTTTCCTTTAGCATGAAGGCTTCTGTTGCATACTTAACAATAGGATTGAGATCAGCTTTAGATTTCTATGACAAAATTCTTGATCTTGTAATTGTTTTCATTGATAATGATTTATTTTTCCAGCAGCTCCTCTTGCTTTCTGGGACACATAGTTGTCTTCATTGTTTGTAAAGCCTAGGAAGAATGATTTTATTATTTCACATCTATTCTCTCCACAACATATTTCTTTCACATTTTCCACTTGTTCCTTTTCTTGTCTTAACTCACCTTAAATTCACCTTCAGTCCAAAGTTCTCATCCTTCTACTAGTTCTTTCATCTTTTTCACTTAAAAGGTACTGATTCCTTTCAATTTACACAATATCATTGCCATACGCTGTGTGCTTTTCCATTTGTTATGGTGCCCTTACAATGTTATGGCTTTGTCATTTCATACTGTAAGACAAAGCTAATCCTTTGGTGGCGGTGCCTCCCTGCCCTTTAACCACTTCACAACCAGCCATCTTCCGTTGCCCGGTTCTGGGAGGGTGTCAGTGCCCAGCAGTGCCACCCATCAGTGCTGCCAGTCAGTGCCACCAGTAAGTACTGTCAGTCAGTGCCGCCCGTCAGTGTCTCCCATCAGTGCCGCCATATCAGTGCAGCATCATTAGTGCCTCCTCATCAATGCCCACCAGTGCCACCTCAGCAGTGTAGCCTATCAGTGCCCATCAGTGCTGCATATCCTTGCCACCTCATCAGCGCCTATCAGTGCTGCCTCATCAAAACACATCAGTGAAGGAGAAAAATTACCTCTTTGCAAAATTTTATAATAGAAACAAAGTAAAACTTGTTTTTTTTTTTCATTTCTTGCTCTTTTTTTGTTTATATTGCAAAAAATAAAACACCCAGTGACGATTAAATACCACCAAAAAAAAGCTCTATTTGTGTGAAACAAATAGTAAAAAATTCATATGTTTACAGTGTTGCATGACTGCGCAATTGTCATTCAAATTGTGAGAGCACTGAAAGCTGAAAAGCTGGGCACGAAGGGGGTAAAAGTGCCCCATAGGCAAGTTGTTAAAGGATTTGTGACACAATGGTTGAGGGTCATGTGACTGCCGTGATTGACTGCCATGGCGGACACTTGATCGGAAAGTTCCCGGCCGCAAGTAGCGAGAGTTCCATGAGGCACTGGTAAAAGTGTCGGGAGCGCGCAGGGCACGTGATCTCAGAACATCATCCATTTACAATGGGTACACAAGTATGCAGCCCCTCGCTGCCAAGGCCCAGCCACCAAGAGGTTGCATATTTGTGTGCACTCGGGACCAAGAGGTTAACCAGAATAGTAGAAATATTATTCCACCATATGAGTATATTTTTCTATTAGGGTGACCTGTATACATTTCCTGCTGTGTCTTTAAGACTAATTTCAGCCAATCTTATAAATGTAATTGGTATACTCAATTCCTGAATTCACTGTAAAAATGTTCAACCATTGTTCTTGACTGTCATACAGTATGTTTGTTTTAAATCTACAGATATTATATATAGGTTCACATTGCATTAGTGACATCCCACTGATAGTCACATACTACCTGCCCAATATTTAGTTTCAGACTCCTAGCTAGTATTTTTCTAAAAATCCTGCACGATATCCATACCAGGTCTATACTCCTGTAATATTTATATTATTATACAGGATTTATATAGCGCTAACAGTTTGCTCAGCGCTTTACAATATAAAGGGAGACAATACAGCAACAATACAGTTCAATACAAGAGAGATAGGAGGGCCCTGCTCCTTGGAGCTTACAATCTAAGAGATCTATCTATCTATCTATCTATCTATCTATCTATCTATCTATCTATCTATCATTATTATTATACAGTATTTATATAGCGCCAACAGTTTGCTCAGCACTTTACAATATAAAGGGAGACAATACAGCAACAATACAGTTCAATACAAGAGGGATAGGAGGGCCCTGCTCCTTGGAGCTTACAATCTAAGAATATACAGTATTGCTTATCTCCTTTTTCTTTAGGGACAAATAACTTTATAAATTCCTCATCACAGTCGTTCTCCACCATTTATTGAAATGATCAGACTGAGACTAAATGTAACTTGCAGTTTACTGAATGGCTCAAAGTTAGAAGCAATAACACAAAAAAAGTAATAATGACAAAAAAAACTATTCATATATTGCAGAATAATGAAAGCTGCATGAACATGGGCTCTCTGTGACTCAGAGTGGCATGTGCCTGCATAGCATAGGGCTTCATTTTACAGCCTGCAAGGGTCCGTTTTTTTTTTCTCGGGTTACTACCGCTTTAAAAATATAAAAGCACCAGCATTTAATCAGTTAAAGTTATATTTAAAACATTTCAGGTAAACACTAACATAATAATTCAACAAACATGATTGAAAGTACACTCTACGTTCCTTTTCAAAATATATTCAGGGCCTTGTTTAGTGAGAAAAAAAATTGAACTCACTTTATCCTGTATGCCAATCATTTGCCAGGGGAATTTTTAATATTGGATATGTTAATAAGATAAATTACAAAGCAACCTTTATTTAATCAGGCCAAGAGCTACTTAAATGCATATTCAGGACTAAATCACCATAAATTTACTTGTGGGGCAGTATAGTCACATAAATAATGCATGCAGGATACACATTATATTGCATAATGATTCATTGTCCTTAAGCAATCTAGCGGATCTGTTAATTACTGTACAGTCTCTTTACTCTTGCTGACATTGTGCAATTGAATGTTTGAGCAGGGAAAAGTTTAGTGTCTGAACAGTAGGAAATACTGTTTTCTAACAACAATGAAAATGATAAATGATCAGCTGTAGCCCATTGTTTCAAGGGAGAGAAAATGAAATGACAATTATATGAGATAATAACTGATGTAAAGAGTACCAATGTATTTTAGCCATAGTCTGCCCAGACAATTTACAATGGCATGTAATGGCATTATTATGCTTTTTCATAAATGCAAACTTTTCAGGTTGCTGTCCACCCAAAAACTGGTATTTCATTTTATTTATTTTATTACAGGTACTTATATAGCGCTGTCAATTTACGTAGTGCTTTACATATTCAGTATACTGTGCATTCACATCACTCCCTGTCCTCGAAGAGCTTACAATCTAAGGTCCCTAACTCACATTCACACATACTAGGGCCAATTCAAACAGAAGCTAATAAACACTGTCTGTCCTAACAAGGGATTTAAGGTTTGGAGCACAGGTGTCAAATTGGTGGCCTTCCAGCTGTTGCCAAACTACAAGTCCCGTGAGGCATTGTAAGATTGACAGTTACCAGCATGACTGCCAAAGGCAGAGGCATGATGTGACTTGTAGTTTTTCAACAGCTGGAGGGCCGGCAGTTTGACACCCCTGGTTAAGAGACTCAGGTCCCTGATGATCCTGCATTCTTTTTTCCTTATATTACCAACATTCCAGCTAAAGTCTACAAATGTTCTATTCTGCGATACCTTCTGAATGCTGCCAAATCCTGTATATCCCTTAAATGGAAGGACCCACAACCTCCATCTGATGGACTTTGGCTCCAAAGGGTAGAGGAGCTACATTTAATGGAAGACTTGGTACTGATGAAACAAGACAAACATGAGGTGTATACAAAAACATGGGCCTTATGGAACATGTTCATTTTTTTCGGAGGAGAAAATCCCTTCTCGAGGTGAGTCACCCCACTGACTAAAGTCCGATCACCCTTAGCTGTGCTGCTGGACATAGTCATATGACACACTATCCCACTCTCTAAGCTCTCCTTGCCATCACCTAACCTCCCTCTCCCCAACTCTCCCCTTCGGCCCCTCCTTTTTATCCCCCCCACCTTCTCTTTTCTATGCCTTCTCTTTCAGATTTTTGGAAAAAGACACAGCAGTATCATCCAAGTTGTTTTCTTTCCATGTTGGCTACAATCTATGCTTGTGTATACTAAGATACCTGACAACATCTAAATGACTGTTTTATGGTTTTCTTCTTTTGTGACATGCTTGTACAGTTTTAGCCATTTTTTATTATGCTTTCTAAGGTTGGAAACTGTTGTATTTAAAATACAGATTTGAAAAAAAAAAAAAAAGTTTAGAGGCTACGCTACTTGTACTGTATGTTAATAAGGACAGATTTAAGCCGGCCATAGTTGGTTTGAATCTTTGGCTGGTTCAGCAGGGATCAGCTGAAATGCAAACCATCTATGGGCAGGCTGATTATACCCAATTCAGTTGTTGTATGACTTGGTTACAACCAGCCTGTCGGATTTTTCATGCAATTATTGCCAATCTATGCTTGTGTATACTAAGATACCTGACAACATCTAAATGACTGTTTTATGGTTTCCTGCTTTTGTGACATGCTTGTACAGTTTTTGCTATTTTTTATTATGCTTTCTAAGGTTGGAAACTGTTGTATTTAGAATAAAGAATTTGAAAAAAAAAAAAAGTTTAGAGGCTACACTACTTGTACTGTATGTTAATGAGGACAGTAGTACAGCTATGCTTGGTTTGAATCTTTACTGGTTCAGCAGGGATCGGCTGAAATGCAAACCATCTATGGGCAGGCTGATTATACCCAATTCAATTGTTGTCGGATATTTCATGCGATTATTGCCAGTGGCTATAGCCGCTACCATAATCACTGAGTTCTCCCGGCAGGGATGGCTAAATTACTGTCCCAAAAGTTAGGGTCTCACAGACAAACTACAAGACAAAGAATAACTTTTTTTCTTTTAATTAAACTCTTTAATTTCAAATATTTTTCTGCACACTTAACATAGAAAAAGAGTTAATATTAAGCCTAACTTTAAAATAAACTAAAAAAAAGGTTGAGGTTTATTTAGGGACCAGCAACTGTTGTGACAATGAACATTTTGGCTAGGAATATGTGATGTGCATAAAAACTTCTGAAGTGCAGCAGTCAGAACGTTGTAATATCCAGCACAGTTTACAGAGTGCAGCTGCCTAGAATATGTAAGGTATTGTACCTCTTACAGAGTGAAGTGTGATGTGAGGAGCAGGGGCGGACTGACAACTCATAGGGCCCCCCGGACAATAGGGGATCATGGGGCCCCTGTGTCCTTGCCCAAACTCAAAAAAGCCTATGAAAAAGGTACCAGGGGCATCTCATGGGGCCCCCTACTGACCCCGGGCGCTCGGGCAGTGCCCAAGTTTCGAAATGGTCAGTCTGCCCCTGGTGAGGAGTGTATATTGTAGAGCTCAGGGTTGAGGAGTACGTATTGAATATGCACTGTGAAGAGCGGGGAACATAGTGCCCACATTGCTGATTAGTGAATTAGTGCCCCCATACATTTGTAGCACCCTCCTAGATAGGTGCTAGGATTAGTTAGATTTAGTGCTGACTCACTGTGTTCAGTGGGGCTGTGTGTGTTTTTGTTAGGTAAATTTAGCTTGCCTCACTATAACTAGTGTGGCTGCAACTGTCTGTCAGGTAAAGATAGCTATGCTCACTGTAACCAGTGCAACTGATTAATTAGGTCAGTTAAGTGTTCTCAGTTGCTGCTAGTCTGATAGCTCCCTCTGCCTTTCAGAGAGCTGTAGAATTCTCTGGAACATAGGTGTGGCATTATGCAGATGGGAGTATGAATATTTATGCGGCTGGCCAATCCCATGGAGCAGGGCCCTGAAGGCTGCTGGGAGTCTGTATAAATTCTCTGAGAGACTGGGCTTCTGGGCCTCCTACAGAGGATCTGTCCAGCCTGGAGGGCTGCTGCCCTCCAGGGCAAAGCTGCCATGTGCATGCCTGAATCCTGAAGCTATAAAGAGCTGGAAAGTCCAGTATCACAGAAGAAAGGTGTTGCATGGATGCTGGAAGGAGGCAACTAACTGTTCCTGGACATTATGTGAGTACAGACAACTGTAACAGATCTTAGAGGCTTTTAGGCTACTGCCATCCCACTTGTGCTAGAGAGTCAGCTATGAGTTTGTTTAAAGGGGACATCGGCTGGTGTCCTGAAGAGTTTAGTCTATTTGACCCCTTGTGAAGGGACTCTGCTCTTATTTTTCCAAAGAACGAAGTTTGTGTGCTTCAGAACTGCTTCTATTACAAGCCAGGTCCACATTTTGCTTTAAGCAAGGACTACATTTAAAGTGTTACTAAACCCACAACAGTAAAATCAGTCTGTATATGCAATAACGCATGCTTGTTATGCTCACTATGGAACCTAAGGGGTCAATCCTCCACATTGTGGAAAAAGCTTTGATCCTGTCTTCTACCATCCCCAATCCATCTGCTGATAGTACAGAGCTCTAGGATTCACTCTGCACATGCTAAGTTTAGTGTGTATGGCTAGAGAGTTTTTTTTGGGGGGGAGGGAAGGTGCATGTGATCAGCACAGGATAAATCAGCACTGTCCAGACAGAGGGTTATGGGTTATGCAGCCTCAAAGAACAGTCAGAACAGAATGAAAACTCCTCCTACAAGCTTTAACCACATTCTGACCGCCCTATAGCAGATATGCTACTTCTACGGCTGTCAATCACTGTGCCCCAGCCCGATTACCGAGCATTTCTGACAGTGAGGAGGACTGCTTTGTTTACTAACAGTCCTCCTCCCTGCTGGCTTGGGCACACTGCTCTGGATGGCTGTGCACAGCACAGTCACCCAGAGCAGTGTGCTTACTGTGAAGCACCAACACACCACCCCCCAGAAAACAACTCCCTGGACACAGTTATCCCTTTGATCGCCCCTCATGTTAACCCCTTCCTGCCCAGTGCCATTAGTACAGTGTCAGTAGTTTTTTTTTTTAGCACTGATCACTGTATTCGTGTCACTGTGGATGTCAGTGACACCAAGTCAGTTCCCCCCAGTGTCAGAATGCCCACTGCAGTCCCGCTATAAGTTGCTGATCGCCACCATTACTAGAAAAAAAAAATCCAATATCTATACCGCCATTTCTAAACACTATAACTTTCACGTAAACCAATTAATTTACACATATTTGGATTTTTTTTTAGCAACGACATGTAGCAGAATACATTTTGGCCTAAATTTATGACGAAATTTGATTTTTTAAATTTTTTTACTGGGCATGTTTAATAGCAAAAAGTCAAAAATATTGGGTTTTTTTTCACAAAATTGTCGGTGTTTTTTTTTTAAAGAGCAAAAAATAAAAAACGCACAGACAATCAAATACCACCAAAAGAAAGCTCAATTTGTGGGGGAACATGCACGTAAATTTCATTTGGGTGCAGCGTTGCATGACCATGCAATTGTCAGTTAAAGTAAAGCAGCGCCATAACGCTAAAAATGGCCTGGTCAGGAAGGGGAGTAAATCCTCAGGAGGGCAAGTGGTTAAACAGTGCACACCGGAACACTGATAGAAGTCACAAGCCTGCTATATATTGCTGATAAGAAAAGGTATTTAGCAGTTTATATTTACTAAAATAATTTCATTTCTATGTTCTATGTAATGTGGGAGACAGATATAGTGAATGCAGGGTCCTGGGTTTAGTAACACTTTAACTGTTTCTACCGCAAAGCCAAGTCCACAGTTGCTATATACAAGGACTTCTGCTTTAGCTTTATGGAAAGACGTTCACTGTCCTCAACTTGTAAATAGTTCTGTTTTTGGAGTATCTTACTCAATTCCCTAAACTCTATCCTAGTTACTCCAAAAATAAAAAGAACAACCGTAGACTGGTTATTGAGAATAAAAATGACCGTGTTCATGTGCCTGACTGCAGGGCAATCCACTGGGGAAGAACCTGGGTCAACTTCCAGCACCTCCTGCGGGAGTAAGCACTACACATTATTGGTAAGTGGACACATCCTGCAAGCCAAATAGGTGTCACAAGATCGAGTGTACTGACAAGCAAATTCAAGGGCTTGGCCAGGGTCAGTCATATGGCAGTTTAAATGCAATAGTGCTTATAAATTTGTTCTTTCAATTATATTTTCCTTTCTTGGCAAGCCCAGTAAATTTAGAATATTCATAAATCTTGGGATTTTTAGTTCCTCTTTGCAACTGCTTTTGCATAAAAATTGCATTACTAACATAAAGTATTCTCTATCATTAACTATAAAAGCTTCAAGAGTGAGCATAACATAGAAAATATCTTTATATTCCCTAATTCATATTTTTCTTTTTATTATTTAAAAAAATAAAATGACTTCAGAGATGGTTATACAGTGTATAATTAATTACTATAAATATGTTGATTATTAGTAGCTGAAAATTGTTTTCTGCTTGATTTCTCTTAACAAAAATAAATCAAAAGGGGTTAAATTCCCAAGGAATAAACACTTTTTTGCAAATGTAAATGTTCATTTTGCAGTGTGAATGTTCCCTGGCCTTAGTAAATAATCATCATATGATTGCATATTTAACCATTTGCCCTCTAGAGGATTTCCTGACCAGGCTTTTTTTTGCGAAACAGCGCTACATTATTTTAACTGTGCAGTCATGCAAATGAAATTAATGAAATGTATGCCCTTTTTTCCCATAAATAGAGCTTTCTTTTGGGGGTGTTTGATCACCTCCGCTCTTTTCATTTTTTGCACTACAAAAAAAAAAGACCGCCAATTTAGAAAAAAAAACAATATTTTTGACTTTTTGCTATTTAACATGTCCAGTAAAAAAAAATAGAAAAATCAAATTTCATCATAAATTTAGGCAAAAATGTATTCTGCTACATGTCTTTGCTAATAAAAATCCTAATATGTGTAAATTATTTTGTTTACGTGGATAATAGCGTCTACAAATGGCGGTATAGATAATGGAATTTTTGTTTTTTTTAATACTAGTAATGTCAGTGATCAGCAACTTATAGCGGGACTGCAGGACTGCAGCAGGCTTTTCTGAACTGGGGGGGGGGGGACTGACTAACTGTCACTGATATCCCCAGTGACACCAATACAGTGATCAGTGCTAATAAAAAGCACTGACACTGTACTAACAACACTAGGCAGGAAGGGGTTAACATCTGGAGCAATCAAAGGGTCAACTGTGTGTTGTTTTACTGTATGCTGTGTGTGTGCTTTACACTGTAAGCACACTGCTATGCAGACCCATACAAAGCAGTGTGCAGGGGTTGACAGGGGAGAGATCTGTATTGTTTACATACAGGTCTCTCCTCCATCGCCAGGTGCCGGCTGGGGATCACCGGCTGGGATCCAGTGATCCACAGGTGAGACCGCCAATGGCAGCGCAGGTAGGGTGCATGCGAGCCCCTACCCGGAAATGCAAAGTCACAAATATATACATGATTTTGCACACCCCTGCTGCCCTGTAGCAGTATTTCTGATATAGCATGTCGGGAAAGCGGTTACAGTGAAGTTCTCATAAAAAACAGTGCAGCGCTCTAAGAGACTGTGTCTACAACTAAATGCTAATAAAACAATAACATTAATAAAATTGATATAATGGTGCCAAAAAAACATTAAATTAGTGCCAAACCATAATGAAAAAGCATGAAAAAAATGAAGTGCCAAACCATAACCATATAAATGGTGTGTACACAGTTAGTAATAATAAATTACACTCCAAACATAATATCCAATAACGGAAATCTTAGCAGTGCTCACACAGTGCCACAAAAAAAAATAAACATAGATAAATGTATCCAAAGCAATGTCCTTTTTGGTGAAAAACGACATAAATCATGCGATGTGAAATAGTGATATTGAATGCAACACGTGACTGTGCCAAACTCCTCCTCGTTAGTGGCTAAATTGCCTCCTCACCTCCTCCTACTGACCCCAAGGGGCCAACAGGCTTGCAGGATCACCCTGGATCCTTAATAGACCATGGCCAGCAGCTTCCTTCCTTCCCTGGATCTCCTTAGAGGGGCTCCTAATTCCCCTATTTGGTCAGGGCGGTCCTGAAGAATAATAGCTCACAATCCAGTGAGCCACAAAAAAGCCTCTAAGTGCAGTATTTCAATTTAATTCGGTTTATTAGAGAGAGTAAAAAAGGTTTCACTCACATTACAGACACTCTTTCCTCTTCACTGATGTGTGGGTGTACTGCATGTGGCTGGGACCTCTTGGGTGTAGCAAAATGGCGTCTCCCTCCGGAAATGCGTCACCACGCACCGGAACTACAAACTCGCGTACCTACGCGTTACGTCACCGTCTACTCGTGACTTTATCTGGGTATCATGCTACGAGTGCAGTTCCTCCCTTTATACTGGACCTAATGCGATGGCTTGACTAGAGGCCCACCTCCCATGTATTCAGCCGTGTCCGCGCCATTTTCCCGGCTACTTCTCCCATTCATAACGGCGGCCATTTTCCTGACTCCCTCCTGTCATTCAATTAGCCGCATAAAGCCGTATATAATGAATAGGAGAATCTCCTATTCTGAATGGACACTGCACCGTAGAAAACAGTGACTGTAAGTCAGGAAATCCTAACTTGCTGATAAAATACACCACATTTAGGGGACTGAATTGTATATATCAATTAATTCCCCTATCATATATAAATAAAAATAAAGTATTCTACTAAACTTTAATATAAAAATAAAAGGATATATATAATAATGTATAGACACACCGTCTACCAATCTGGGGGATAAACTAAGGGGACAACCATGTATTTAATACCAATAAAAAATGAAAAAACAATACATATAAAAATAGCTAAAATCCCTACCTCATGTAATCTACCCACACATTTACACATTAAAATATTAAAAAATAAACAATAACTAAAAAAATAATAAATATACTTTATAAATATACATCCACATAATTAGTACAATATATAGACATAGTAAAAAAATGATAAAACTACCTCTACCATCTCTTTAAGTACTGATTAAATTCATAGTTAGGACTAAAACATTATTACTAATAGACCAATAATAAATATAAATGATTTAATACAAAAAGAATTAATAGTACCTCACATATAGGCTTCTAATAATAAATAAAAATTAAATCTATTAGGATAGAATAAGAATGATAACCCTTCTAGTATTCCCTCTACTATGCCTTTATAAGCAACAAATTAATCATAATGTAAAGGGAAAAAAAACATAACCTAGTAGTCACTTATGAAGCTATTTAGGTCGAACTCAACATTTAACCCTTTGGGAACTTGTGTATTCATACAATAGATCCACCTCGACTCGGCCTGGCTAAGGGATTTAATTTTATTAGTCCCCCTCCAGTGTTTCCTAAACTTCTCAATCCCCCAAAATTTAATTCCACTGGGATCTTTGTTGTGATATAATGCAAAATGCCTGGAAACACTGTGTTTTGGAAACCCTTTGATAATATTCTGGACATGCTCCCTTAGCCTTTTCCACAGTGGTCTCTTCGTCCTGCCTATGTATTGGAGCCCACATTCACACTCCAAACAGTATACGACCCCCTCCGTTTTGCAAGATATAAAGTCGTTAATCCGATATTCCTGACCAGTAGTGGTAGCAATAAAACTATTCCGTCTCTTGTTTGAGCGTTTAGTGGCCAAACATGTGAAACAATTTCTACATGGAAAACCTTTCTCATTCAGGAAAGTGATATGATTTGTTGTGGGAGGATCTAGTACATTTTTCACCACCTTTGTCCTAACCGTAGGAGCTCTTCTATAGATAAATCTAGGGGAATCAGGTAATACTTTTCCTATAACCGGATCCAACTTAAGGATGTCCCAATGTTTTTTATAAATATTTTCTATCTTTCTAAAATGTACATTATAATCTAAAATAACCGCAGTTTGAGCATCGAACCCTTTGACATCCACTCTATCCTTGAGGAAAATATTTCTATCCATAATGCCAACTTCCTTTATTTTCCGTTCTATTTCCTCTGCTGGATAACCTTTTTCAACAAATCTTGAACCCAGTAAACCCGCTTGCTCATAGTAATCCTGTTCATAGGTACAGTTCCTTCTCATTCTAACGAACTGTCCTTTCGGGATATTAAATATCCACGGCGGATAATGACAGCTCCCCCTAGGGATATACCCATTGCGGTCAACCTTTTTAAAAAACGTTTTAGTTACAATATCTCTATTGTTGATCCTAATGTTCAGATCTAAAAAATTAATTTCTTCTTTACTGAACTCCCATGTAAATTTAATTTTTTTGTCATTAACATTAAGTTTATTAAGAAAAGGTAACAAGGTGGTCAATTCTCCCTTCCAAATGATGATCACATCATCAATGTACCTTTTGTACACTATCAACTCCTCCGGGTATTCTTGATACAAATCTTTGCTTTCCCAATATCTCATGAAAATATTTGCCACACTCGGCGCAAATCTTGCGCCCCTCGCCACTCCTTTAATCTGTTTATAATAATTATTACTATGCCAGAAGTAATTGTGGCTCAGGCAGAACTCCAAACATTCCAACAAAAATTTCCTCTGCACCCAGGGTAGATCACTACATGTTCTAAGTCCCCAGCCTACTGCTTCCATTGCATCATCATGGCTTATTATAGTGTATAGTGAGGATACGTCCGCACTGGCCATAATGAATTCCTGCCCTCCTTTAACCTCATCCGGTATCTGTAAGAGTTGCTTTGTGTCTCTCAGATACGACCTCATTTGCTTCACTACTGGTTGTAGGAACTCATCAATGTACTGTCCCATTCTCGCCAGGACTGATTCTATACCATTTACTATAGGTCTCCCTGGTGGGTTTTTCTCATCCTTGTGCATTTTGGGGACCGTGTATATGACCGGTACTCTACATGTATCTGGTATCAGGTACTTAGCTTCTTTTTTATTTAAAATTTTATTCTCCATTCCCCTTTTAACCAGTATTTCCAATTCCTTTTTGTATTGTACCGTGGGATCTTTTTTCAGAATGTGATAGGTATGGGTATCCTTAAGTTGATTAGCTAGCTCACCTAGTTATTGCTCTTTGGCCAAGATCACAATCCCCCCTCCCTTGTCAGCTGGTCTAATGACTAAATCATCCCTCTTTTGTAATCTCTTAATACCCATTTCTATACCTATATTCTTTTTAATCTTGGGGATGACCAATTTATCTAAATCACTAGAAACCATCTTCTTAAAAGCATCTATTTGACTATTATTCGAAATTTGAGGATTAAAAAGTGACTTATTCTTAAAATTTGTGTGGGTAAATTTACTACTGGGGGCATCACTTAGAACGTTCTTAGCCCCTGGTTGTCCTAAAAAATACTTTTTTATATTGAGTTTTCTAATAAATTTCTGGGTATCAATATATATGTTGAATTTATTCGCAGGTGCAGGAGGGGCATATTTAAGGCCCTTATCGAGAACCAGTAACTCCTCTTTAGTCAAAGTGAGACCACTCATATTGAACACCCCTTCCCCCACTATTCTCTTTTTCTTTTGTTTTTGGTAGCCTGCCCTGCATCCCCTCCTCTTCCTGGGCTCCTCCTTCCTTCCCTCGGAGGACTCCTCTCCCCCATACCCCTTTCTAAAAAATCTCCTTGAGGGTAATCAGGCCTCAATGGCTCAAACCTATTGTACATAGGGATGGGACTTCTCTCATCATATCTCTGATACTCCCACCTCCCATCCTGATATTGTCTGTCATAACCCGGTCCGTTCGGCATCCTAGGATAATAGGGTCTGGGTGGAGGATACTGATTGGGTGCTGGGTAATAATTTGGTCTATCATTTTGAAAATATGGCCTTTGATTAAAAGGAGGACCCTTCCCTTGGGGTTTCTTGTATCCCATGTTCCCATTTTTAGGCCTCCACCCATTATTTGGTGTACGATGCGTCTGTGGGTAATAGTAATTCCCCATCTGATTAGGTCCTTTATAGTTATCTTTAGGTACAGGTGCATGATTCTTGTCCCCTTCCTCTTTACTCTTAACCGGAGTGGTATTTGTTGATGCTGTCTCAACTTCATTTAAAGAAGACTGCCACTTGAAGATTTGATTTTTTCTCATATCATTCAGGTCACGCTGGTATTTTTTTGATTTCCTATATTTAATCTCCTGGTCTACTTTTTCCAGATCCTTATGTAAGCGTTTAGTCAGATTTTGCATTTCTATGGTTTCTTTCAATGGTTCAATTTTTAATTTAATTTCACCAATCTGGTTCTCCAAACCTCTCAACTTTTTCTGTTTTCTTTTAAGGAGGAACATAACCAGTTCTAACCCCTTTTCATGGAAAAAATTGAACCATTCATCTATTCCCTCTGGGTCTGTTAGTCCATCACATATGGGTACATCCCACCTCAATCTCCTCGGCACTAATTTATCTTTAAGATATTTCTCATATGTGACGATATCCCACCATACCGACACTTTTTTTTCCATCAGATGTCCTAATTTCCTATAATGTGACTCAAGGTCACCCATAGGCCCACCTTGCGGTTGATTAAAGACCTCTTCCACATTGAAGTATTACCTGATTCCCCTAGATTTATCTATAGAAGAGCTCCTACGGTTAGGACAAAGGTGGTGAAAAATGTACTAGATCCTCCCACAACAAATCATATCACTTTCCTGAATGAGAAAGGTTTTTTTCCATGTAGAAATTGTTTCACATGTTTGGCCACTAAACGCTCAAACAAGAGACGGAATAGTTTTATTGCTACCACTACTGGTCAGGAATATCGGATTAACGACTTTATATCTTGCAAAACGGAGGGGGTCGTATACTGTTTGGAGTGTGAATGTGGGCTCCAATACATAGGCAGGACGAAGAGACCACTGTGGAAAAGGCTAAGGGAGCATGTCCAGAATATTATCAAAGGGTTTCCAAAACACAGTGTTTCCAGGCATTTTGCTTTATATCACAACAAAGATCCCAGTGGAATTAAATTTTGGGGGATTGAGAAGTTTAGGAAACACTGGAGGGGGACTAATAAAATTAAATCCCTTAGCCAGGCCGAGTCGAGGTGGATCTATTGTATGAATATGCAAGTTCCCAAAGGGTTAAATGTTGAGTTCGACCTAAATAGCTTCATAAGTGACTACTAGGTTATGTTTTTTTCCCTTTACATTATGATTAATTTGTTGCTTATAAAGGCATAGTAGAGGGAATACTAGAAGGGTTATCATTCTTATTCTATCCTAATAGATTTAATTTTTATTTATTATTAGAAGCCTATATGTGAGGTACTATTAGTTCTTTTTGTATTAAATCATTTATATTTATTATTGGTCTATTAGTAATAATGTTTTAGTCCTAACTATGAATTTAATCAGTACTTAAAGAGATGGTAGAGGTAGTTTTATCATTTTTTTACTATGTCTATATATTGTACTAATTATGTGGATGTATATTTATAAAGTATATTTATTATTTTTTTAGTTATTGTTTATTTTTTAATATTTTAATGTGTACATGTGTGGGTAGATTACATGAGGTAGGGATTTTAGCTATTTTTATATGTATTGTTTTTTCATTTTTTATTGGTATTAAATACATGGTTGTCCCCTTAGTTTATCCCCCAGATTGGTAGACGGTGTGTCTATACATTATTATATATATCCTTTTATTTTTATATTAAAGTTTAGTAGAATACTTTATTTTTATTTATATATGATAGGGGAATTAATTGATATATACAATTCAGTTCCCTAAATGTGGTGTATTTTATCAGCAAGTTAGGATTTCCTGACTTACAGTCACTGTTTTCTACGGTGCGGTGTCCATTCAGAATAGGAGATTCTCCTATTCATTATATACGGCTTTATGCGGCTAATTGAATGACAGGAGGGAGTCAGGAAAATGGCCGCCGTTATGAATGGGAGAAGTAGCCGGGAAAATGGCGCGGACACGGCTGAATACATGGGAGGTGGGCCTCTAGTCAAGCCATCGCATTAGGTCCAGTATAAAGGGAGGAACTGCACTCGTAGCATGATACCCAGATGAAGTCACGAGTAGACGGTGACGTAACGCGTAGGTACGCGAGTTTGTAGTTCCGGTGCGTGGTGACGCATTTCCGGCGGGAGACGCCATTTTGCTACACCCAAGAGGTCCCAGCCACATGCAGTACACCCACACATCAGTGAAGAGGAAAGAGTGTCTGTAATGTGAGTGAAACCTTTTTTACTCTCTCTAATAAACCGAATTAAATTGAAATACTGCACTTAGAGGCTTTTTTGTGGCTCACTGGATTGTGAGCTATTATTCTTCAGGACCGCCCTGACCAAATAGGGGAATTAGGAGCCCCTCTAAGGAGATCCAGGGAAGGAAGGAAGCTGCTGGCCATGGTCTATTAAGGATCCAGGGTGATCCTGCAAGCCTGTTGGCCCCTTGGGGTCAGTAGGAGGAGGTGAGGAGGCAATTTAGCCACTAACGAGGAGGAGTTTGGCACAGTCACGTGTTGCATTCAATATCACTATTTCACATCGCATGATTTATGTCGTTTTTCACCAAAAAGGACATTGCTTTGGATACATTTATCTATGTTTATTTTTTTTTTGTGGCACTGTGTGAGCACTGCTAAGATTTCCGTTATTGGATATTATGTTTGGAGTGTAATTTATTATTACTAACTGTGTACACACCATTTATATGGTTAAGGTTTGGCACTTCATTTTTTTCATGCTTTTTCATTATGGTTTGGCACTAATTTAATGTTTTTTTGGCACCATTATATCAATTTTATTAATGTTATTGTTTTATTAGCATTTAGTTGTAGACACAGTCTCTTAGAGCGCTGCACTGTTTTTTATGATTTATTTGACACTGTGGATTGGTATCAGTTTTGAGTGCTGGCGGCTATTGAATTAGGTTGAGTACTTTCATTCACATAGCGCAGGAGGACCTCGGATTATTTACAGTGAAGTTCTGACAAAACCCCATGCAGGTAGTGTCATGATTGGGATATGAAAAAAGGATGCAATGCACCAAGCTGTCAGCCATACTCATGAGATGACCATTGTTCGATAATACCTGCATGAGGAAACAATTATATGTCTTTAAGCAATCAGTGAACTCCACCAACAACCCTAGCTTAACCTCCCTGGCGGTATTCCCGAGTGTAGCTCGGGGTAACATTTCAGTACCAAGAGCGGTAACCCCGAGCTACACTCGGGAATACCATGCGGCACTGCTCCGGCATATGTTCTTCACTTACCTTACCCTGCGCTCCCACGATGTGTCCCCTGCAGTGTCCCCGGCCATCTCCTCCGGCCGATGCTGGCATCCGGCTTCTGTGTCCTGTCCCTGTGACGTCGGGACGTACGGGCGCCGCCGCTGCCGGCGGCGGGAAATTTAAAAATTTTAAAAAATGTCTTTTTTTTTTTTTTACATTTTACATAGTAAAACATTGCTGTCTCAACCAATTTCACATACATATTGTCCCTAGTGCTTTGTCCTGCTCCCTGCCTGCATTTTGTCTGTTCTTTCTGCCTGGAAACTGAGAAATGTCCATGGCGTCCAAAAAGTGTCCCTTTAGGTCAAAAGCGGTTTAGATCAGCTAGAGAACAGCGATAGTAAATCAGAACCACTTGCAGAATTGAGTGATAATGATTCGTGGGGGAAATTTGTCATCAGATACTGAAAACGATTTTGCGACTGAGCTCAGCAATGTGCGAACTTGGCGCTCTATTTCACATTTCAGTGTTTTTGGTTTGATTATATTATTGAATTAAATTTTTTATTATTTTTATATTATTTTTATGATTATTTATTAAATTATAATTTATGATTTTGTGTTTCAAATTTTATCATACCCGGGATGTTTACTAGACTCTTGTTCGGACAGATTTCAGTGAGTTTTTCCTAAAAATTACAGCCTACAATAAAAAAAATACATATTTCCATGCAAAAAAATGATACCGCTTTCAGCACCAAAAATCTGAAATAATCATACCGCCAGGGAGGTTAAATCAATCAACACAAATGGATTTCCAGGCCTATTTACATTTTTCCTAGGCTATCAACCATTTTACCCAAATAAGGCTGGTATTTGGACTGTCTGCAATTCATAAACATCCATGATCGCTCTAAGGATGACCATACTTGCAATTTTCATTCACTTTCAACCACTTTCCATCCACTTGAAATTGCAAATACCATTACAAGTAATCACCAGAAACTAAACAACCTATCACCAACAAGCTTGATTGACCACCAGAATGCAGTTGATTGTAAAGTCAAAACTGGGCAATAAAATGATAGATTCAGTACAGTTTTTTGAAAGGTCTAAGCAAAACCAGAAAAAAACTACAGAAATTATTTTGAAATTGGTTGGATTTTACCGCTGAATTTGATCAGGGCAATTTCGATCCCATCTCCTTGTGGCTGATCGAAACCATAATTTTATATCTTTTTATACTGATAAAAAATGGAATAAATGTTCAACCACTCTAGCAAACTTAAAGGAGAAGTATACCCAAAGCTCTTTTGTCTATACTTCTCCTATAGATCACAGGAGTGCACTCCTATGACCCGTTTTCAGACAACAGCGGGCCAGAGTCCTCTTTCGGCTGACATCACAGAGGCGGTCCAAGCTCTGAAAGTATCCCAACCATATGTTTGGGATTCACCCACAACCCTGGACCAGCACCTAGCTTAGCCTCCTAGCAAACTGCCCAGAGCCCCAGCCAGCCCCTCCCACCCCCTCCACAACCCAGCGCTCCAGTGAGCACTGGGGGGGGTGTAAAGCAGGGAGCTGGAGACTGTCAGCCCCAGCTCTCTGCTCAGAGCGGAGTGAGAGAACTGAGCAATTGCCATCTTTAATCGCTCAGTTCCCTGTGCAGAGCTAGCAGGGGACAGATGCAGCATTAGATCAATGCTGCATCCACCTAGGTGAGTATAATGAGGGGGGTTTTAAAAGAGAAGTGTGGGAATTTGTATTTTATTATACTTAGTTTATGCAGCATTGATCAACTTTAACTTTCAGCTGAAAACAGGAGACAGGAGTGTAGAACGAAATGCACTCCTGTGATCCACAGGAGAAGTACAGCCAAAACTGCTTTGCCTGTACTTCTCCTTTAACCCCTTCATGCCTAAGTGTAAAACAAATCTAAATACCTAAGCACAATTTTGCAATGTTGACAGGTGTTAGTAAATCCGTAGATATCATCACAACTACTTTGTACATCCAGGTGAATTATACCGCGTTATTTTCAGGACAAATTGGGCTATCATTTGGTGGTAAATGGTAATGGATACCTCCTGATTTTTATTATTACCAAAGGAAAACTGGGCCAAAATAGTAAAAAAAAAATATTTTTTTTATAAAGCAGTGTGTTTCTTGTTACTACCATAACCTACTACCAAAGAACAACCCAAAATAAATTCCCCAGCTCTTGACGATCGCATCGGTACCATATATGTGTTTGTTATTTGTTGTTTGTACCCGTAGTACAGCTCAGAAACAATAGTGCGCATTTTGTTTTTGTCTTTTTTTTTTTCACCTAAAACACACTGACACTGACACTGACACTAACTGACACTGATACCAATTTTTTTAAGTCTTGACCTTTGACCCGGACCTTTTGACCTTGACCCAAACAATAACCCTGGCACTGAACTAGATCAAACCTTGGTCTAGGTATTTTTCTTTATTTTTTATTTTATTTTTTAATATTTATTTATCTTTTTTTTTTTACAAACCTTTTTTTTTCTCTCTATGCCAGGAGTTAGAGAGATACAATTTATCTCTCTTCTCCATTCATAGAGAGAGAAAACAACAAGGGGGCCGGGCTGCACAGTGACTGATTACTGTGATAGCCAATCAGAGGCTATTACAGCGATCATATGACCCGAAACCGGGGCTCTCAGTGACACCGCGGCGCGCTCCCAGCACAAAGACAGGTACGCAAATATGCGGCCTCACGAAAAAAAAGCCCAGTTCTGTGAGGCCGCATATTTGTGTGACGTCGGCGTCAAGGGTTAAGATAGTTTGGCGTCTGGGACCACAGTATACAGAGGTACCTTGATGTGGCAGTGTGGCTTTACATGTATTCACAGAAGTATGCATCAAAAACCATTGTTTCAACCTAAAAATGTAAAATGTTTAGTAGTAGTTATTTGTGCTGGTACAGTAAGTGTGGTAGGGAAACGTTCTATTGTTTAGTGGACTGCCCTGCTCATGTACACCTTTTCTGTGCTAGTTATAAATTGCTGTGTGTCTTAATTACTTTTAGTCATTTGTGTGATCCAAATACCGCTGCAGTCCTTCTCCTCCATTAAGCAGCACCCACTAAGTAACTGCCCCCAGGTGACAATGCACAATGAATATTATCACACTAATGAAGTCATCACTGCTACAGAAAGAAAATTATTGTTTTGCTAATGGTCAAATGACAATATCAAATGCTAATGTTAGTAGGATGACAGGTTTGCTTGCTGCAATGACTTTGACAAAGATGTTCTTGGAATGTGTTGTTAAAATGTCCCTGAAAGGTCTTGTTGTACAGACAATTTGTCCCCTAGTATTGTACAGGAAGGCATTTCAAGCTGATAAGATGATCCATCACAAAACGTTTCATGTTTCTTGTAATATGTGTGGCTTGTGCAAACTAATGAGTTAATACGTACAATTATATGTTTTATGATCAGATATGTTGTAGTGAGGTCCTGCATGGCAATTGTTTTAGAAGCTTGTGTTTCTGTAAGGATGGGAGGTCTTGGTACACTTACTGTTACAGACCTCCATGGCTGTTCTAATCTCTTTCCTAATTGTTACTTTTTATTTTATTTGACATTTTCTTTACTTTATAACTCTTCAATAAATTTCCAAAACTGTTCATCATGAGCTGAGGTTTTTTTTACACATCATCGCTCCGCACTCCCCTCCTGCAAACCTTAAGTGTCAGGCCGGCCATAGATGGATTGAATTTCAGCCGCTTCAGCAGGGAGATTCGATCCATGTATGGGTAGGCTGGTTGTACTGAAGTCAATCCATCGATCAACGTCAGTACAAGCAGTCTGTTGGATTTTTGGCATGTGGTACTGCCGGTGGCTATAGCCGCTAGCAGTAATCATTTTATTCTGCCAGCAGGGAAGGCTCAACAACGGCAGAACACAATAGCTCTGGGGGATAGAGCTGACTGTGTTGATGGGTGAATTAAACAATTTTCTTTCCTGCAACCATCTCTGGCTTACCTTAGACTGACAGTGCTATGCATTTTGGTTGCATTTTAATAACTCAGTTCCTCAATTCCCTCATTCTGTCTTAATCCAGCTGTGGAATGAATGCAGAATAAAAAGACTTGTATAGCACTGTCAATTTACGCAGCACTTTACATATATATTGTACATTTTCATCAGTCCCTAACCCTCAAGGGGTGTACAATCTAAGGCCCCTAACTCACATTTATACATACACATACTAGGGCCAATTTAGACAGGATCCAATTAATCTACCAGAATATCCGGTTTTCCAGTTCTGAGAGGGCGTCATATGACATCCTCTCAGAACGTGCCCTCCTGCACGTCCCCAGAGGCGCACAACCGGCGCTTTCCGTGATCACTGTGCCCTACGGAAACAGCTGATCACGTGATGAGGTAAAAGGCCAATCACAGCGGCCTTTTACGTCATGATCAGCTGTGTCCAATGACACAGCAGATCACTGAATAAATACAGTTGCCGGTTATCGGCTGCACTTTCCTCACACTGTCAGTGTGAGGAAAGTACTGCAGGTAACTGGCAACTGTCACAGAGCAGATCGATACTGATTCAGAGCAATGATGATCAGTGCCCTGATGATCAGTACCCAGTAGTGCCTCCCACCAGTGCCCAGCAGTGCATCCCACCAGTGCCCCACAGTGCCATCCATCAGTTGTGCCCATCAGTGCCCAGCAGTGTCGCCCATCAATGCCCAGTGAGTTACGGCAGTCAGTGTCGCCCATCAGTGTCGCCTATCAGTGCAGCATCATCAGTGCCTCTTCATCAATGCCCACCAGAGCCGCCTCATTAGTGCCACCTCATCAGTGCAACTTATCAGTGCCCATCCCTGCTGCCTTTCCTTGCGACCTCATCAGTGCCCATCAGTGCTGCCTATCAGTGCAGCCTCCTCAATTCATATCAGTGAAGGACAAACATTACCTGTATGCAAATTTTTTAATAAAAACAGAAACTTTTTTTTTCAAATTTTTTTTGTTTAAAAAATAAAACACCCAGTGGTGATTAAACACCACCAAAAGAAAGCTCTATTTGTGTGAAATAAATGATAAAAATGTTATATGGGTACAGTGTTGTATGACCACGCAATTGTCATTCAAAGTATGACAGTACTGAAAGCTGAAAAGTGACCTGGGCAGGAAGGGGGTAAAAGTGCCCTGTAGGCAAGTGGTTAAACATGCATTTAAGGATTATTTCACAGAATATATATCTAAATTAAAGGTTGTTTTTAATCTACTTAGTCTGTAGATATGCATGGCCTAGAAGGGCAATTTTGATGCAAAACAAGTTGCAAAAAGGAACTAAAATCCCTATATGAAGCTTCAGTCAGAGGGAGAGATAGTCTATAAAACTGAAAGTTTTGCTTTTTAGAAAACCAACAAATTTCTGTGATATCAGTGTCAAGGTGCTCTTGTGTAGGTCTTCATTTGGGATGTATTTTATGTAAAAGAACCCAGAACTGTTTCTAGTTCTTTTGTTTTTAAAAGAACAATATAGCGTTGCTGACCTAGTCTTTATTGGACTTTGTTGTTCATACCAATTCATGTTGAACTTTTGTAAGACAAAAACATCTTTAAAGCAAACTCTCCAGCCTCCTTAAATAATCTATTTCGATTTCCCCCATGCTGTACAAAAACATTCACTGTATTTGCATATGAATGACATCGTGATTGCGTAATTGCTGGAGTTCAGTAATACACTCATGCTGTCACTTAATGGAAAACTCTTGTCTAAAGTATGCTTGCCACTGGGAGAACAAGCTGAGTGTTTAGTACACAGACTGATATTACTTGGCAAAAATGGATGCTCGCTACATTACCATACAAAACTGAAAGAACGTATGTATACATTGACTATCATGTATTTATTACACTAATGCCAGTTTATCCAGTTAATTGAACTTACAATTTAGCCTGTCAACAAAATTACAATTTTGTCACAATGTTTTGAGAAAAGCAAAAATTGATTATGTTTTTGTTGGAAAGAAATTGTCTTAACTCCTTATGTTGTAGCACAACATGAAGCACCATTTGGAAAAAAACGATCATACATTGCTACATTTGCTTGGTTTACAATATTAACAAGTACATTGAAGCTCCACAGCCCCATATTGTGAGACAGAGAAGCCGTACAGCCCATAGATGCACCATCAAAGTGATGGGAATACATGGGAAAACTTTGGACACCAAGCTAATGCCTTTTTTCCTGTTTTACAACATAGATATGATGGTTGGGGTGATCAAATGCTACATAATTGCAACAGTTCTTTAGAATGATTGTGGCATAAAAACCCCAAATGTTTAAAGGATAAGTTTACCTTTGGGAATATGTGACATTTTCCACCCGTTTTTAGGGTGGACCATGTAACATATTCCCATAGCCACAGCTACAGCTGTCACTCCCCCTCCCTATGACAGATAATAAAGGGAGAAGTCTCCCCATACTGTCAGATTTGAAAGCAGCACAGCCGTGCAGGGCTCCGCCCACATGGCTGCATCATTCATTCATTCACGCACTTTTGTGAATGAATGAACTGCAAGTCCCAACAGCCTTAGCAGCTGTGGGCTTGTAGTTTTCAATTAACCTCCCTAGCGGTATGATTATGTCAGTATTTCTGTGCTCAAAGTGGTACATTTTTTTTCATGGAAATATGTCATTTTTTTATTGTAGGCCTGTAATTCTTAGGAATAACTCACTAAATCTGTCTGAACAAGAGTCTAGTAAACATCCCGGGTAGGATAAAATTTGAAACAGGAAATCATAAATTATAATATAATAAATAATCATAAAAAATAATAATAGAATAATAATACATTTAATTCAATAATGTAATCAAACCAAAAACACTGAAATTTGAAATAGAGCGCCAAGTTCGCACATCGCTGAGTTCAGTCGCAAAATTGCTTTCAGTGTCTGATGACGAATTTCCCCACGAATCATTATCACTCAATTCTGCAAGTGGTTCTGATTTACTATCGATGTTCTCTAGCCGGTCTAAAACCGCTTTTGACCTAAAGGGACGCTTTTTGGACTCCATGGACTTTTCTCAGTTCCCAGGCAGAAAGAACAGTAAAAATGCAGGCAGGGCACAGGACAAAGCACTAGGGACAAAATGTATGTGAAATGGTTTGATACAGTAATGTTTTACTATGTAATTTTAGTGTATTGAGTGAATGTCACTTTTAAAATTTTTGAATTTCCCGCCAGTTCCGGTCCCTGTATGTCCTGATGCTCGCAGGGACCGGAACCCGGCATCGGCCGGAGGAGATGGCCGGGGACGCTGCAGGAGAGACATCGCAGGAGCGCAAGACAAGGTACCGTATATACTCGAGTATAAGCCGACCCGAATATAAGCCGAGGTACCTAATTTTACCACAAAAAACTGGGAAAAACTATTGACTCGAGTATAAGCCGAGGGTGGGAAATGAGGCACCTACTAGTCAATGTAAAAAATAAAGTGGGAGGAATAGTGCCCCATCATTAGTATCAGTGGGAGGAATAGTGCCCCATCATTGGTGTCAGTGGGAGGAATAGTGCCCCATCATTGGTATCAGTGGGAGGAATAGTGCCCCATCATTGTTGTCAGTGGGAGGAATAGTGCCCCATCATTGGTATCAGTGGGAGGAATAGTGCCCCATCATTGGTGTCAGTGGGAGGAATAGTGCCCCATCATTGGTGTCAGTGGGAGGAATAGTGCCCCATCATTGGTATCACTGGGAGGAATAGTGCCCCATTGTTGGTGACAGTGGGAGGAATAATGCCCCATCATTAGTATCAGTGGGAGGAATAGTGCCCCATCATTGGTGTCAGTGGGAGGAATAGTGCCCCATCGTTGGTGTCAGTGGGAGGAATAATGCCCCATCATTAGTATCAGTGACACCAATGATGCGGCACTATTCCTCCCACTGACACCAATGACACTTGCTGACCCCTGTTGCAGTATGGTGCTGCTGCAGCCAGCATATGTGGTTGCAGCAGCACCTCTGCACTGCACACTTACCGGCTTTTGCCTCACTCGATTTTTGCGGGTCCGCTCGGCTCCGCCTCCTCACCCGTGATTGGCCGCCTGTGTACCTTTCCTGAGCTACAGTTCTGGCGGCCAATCACCGGTGAGGAGGCAGAGCCGAGCGGCAGGAGTGAGGGAGTGGCCGGAGTGACGGAAGGAGCAGCGCTTCCTGGATGGATCATCGTGGGAGCCAGGTAAGAGACAGCAGCCCTCTGCCCACCCCTGTACGCGCCCCCCTTGACGGAGCCTCGCGCCCCCCCTGGGGGGCGCGCCCCACTATTTGAGAAGCACTGGCTTTAGAAGCAGCGCCCCCTGCTAGACATCTGCAGACGTTGACTCGAGTATAAGCCGAGGGGGCCGTTTTTCATCACAAAAAATGTGCTGAAAAACTTGGCTTATACTCGAGTATATACGGTAAGTGAAACAAGGAATCCCAGAGCAACGCTGCAGGGTAATCCCGAGTGTAGCTCAGTGTTACCGTTGTTGGCACTGAAAGTTTACCCCGAGCTACACTCGGGAATACCGCCAGGGAGGTTAACTACCTTGGTACTGTGGAGCACTGGGGTAATTCATTGAAGCTTCCTGTCAGAATATCTGCTTGCTCATACATCCTGTACGGCTAGCAGATATTCTGACAGGTCTGCAGGAGACCTGCATGGCATCAACAATCTACTGATCTCTGGTGCAAAGCTTTCCAGGCTCCTGTAGACAAAAATAATAAATGCACATTTTTTTTATCTGCAAAAAAAATGGGCATTTATTATTTTTGTCCAAAAGGTGAACTTATCCTTTAAGCATTAAGTTGCCAACCTAAGGCACATAATATATGTAACAATAAATACATTGAGACTAGGTTTAAAATGGAAGTAAACTCTATTTTGCACCTTTTACCTACAGGTAAGCCTTTAATAAGGCTTACCTGTAGGTACTGTAAATATCTCCAAAATGTGCACTGTGACGGAAGCGTAGGCAGGACAGAACACACAAAGAAGATGGGGAACACACAAAGCTTTATTGAGACAACAAAATGACAGTCACTCAATGGGGAAATGGCAGTAAGGGTGCTCTGTGCGCACACTAGGGAGGGTTCCTGGCACGGGTGGTCTCACCAATAGGGGGGTGACAGTGAGGAGGGGGCTAAAATACTTGTATTCCAGCACCAAGGGCAGAGGAAAAGTCTCTGTGGCAGATTGTAATCCCACAAGAGGGCAAGGGGTCATCACAGGAACAGTTCGGGTAAATCAGGGGATCGTTCCAGAAGCAGTTCAGGTAAAACAGGGGAAAGCATGTGCCCACGGATTCGACAGGGTGTCTGGTCCCCCAGGGATAAGAAAGTAAGACACAGATACCTATTGGAGGTTCGAGACAGGCGAGGGGTCTCAGGCAAGATGGCTTGTGCGGTCTCCCCCCTTTGCACTGGGGTCTTCGGCAGCAGGCGAACAATCTCCCCCCTAGGCTGGGGTCTCCGGCGACAGGCAGGCAATCCACCCCTGGACTGGGGTCTCGGGCAACAGGCAGGCAATCTACCGCTAGACTGGGGTCTCGGGCAACAGGGGGGCAACCTACCCCTGGACTGGGGCCTCGGGCAACAGGCAAGCAATCTACCCCTGGACTAGGGTCTCCGGCAACAGGCAGGCAATCTACCCCTGGACTGGGGTCTCAGGCAACAGGCAGGCAATCTCCCCCCTAGGCTTTGGGGGTCCCAGGCAGAGCCTGGTCATGAGGGTCCCGCCTCAGCTCGGCGCCCTCCGTGACTGCACAGCAGACTGGGATCTCGGGCAACAGGCAGGCAATCTACCCCTGGACTGGGGTCTCGGACAACAGGCAGGCAACCTACCCCTGGACTGGGGTCTCGGGCAACAGGCAGGCAAGCTACCCCTGGACTGGGGTCTCGGGTAACAGGCAGGCAATCTACCCCTGAACTGGGGTCTCGGGCAACAGGCAGGCGATCTCCTCCCCTAGGCTTGGGGGGTCCCAGGCAGAGCCTGGTCACGAGGGTCCCGCCTCAGCTGGGCTCCCTCCATGACTGCACAGCGGACTGGGATCTCGGGCAACAGGCTGGAAATCTACCCCTGGACTGGGGTCTCGGGCAACAGGCAGGCAACCTACCCCTGAACTGGGGTCTCGGGCAACAGGCAGGCAATCTCCCCCCTAGGCTTCAGGGGTCCCAGGCAGAGCCTGGTCACAAGGGTCCCGCCTCAGCTGGGCTCCCTCCGTGACTGCACAGTGGACTGGGATCTCGGGCAACAAGCCGGCAATCTACCCCTGGACTGGGGTCTCGGGCAACAGGCGGCCAACCTACCCCTGAACTGGGGTCTCAGGCAGCAGGCAGGCAATCTACCCCTGGACTGGGGTCTCGGGCAACAGGCAGGCAATCTACCCCTGGACTGGGGTCTCGGGCAACAGGCAGGCGATCTCCCCTCTAGGCTTGGGGGGTTCCAGGCAGAGCCTGGTCACGAGGGTCCTGCCTCAGCTGGGCTATCTCCGTGACTGCACAGCAGACTGGGATCTGTGGCAGCAGGCCGGCAATTTACCCCTGTACTGGGGTCCCAGGCAACAGGTGGGCAACCTACCCCTGGACTGGGGTCTAGGACAACAGGCAGGCCATCTACCCCTGGACTGGGGTCTCGGGCAACAGGCAGGCAATCTACCCCGGGACTGGGGTCTCAGCAACAGGCAGGTGATCCCCCTCGGATTGGGGGTCTCAGGTGGCTGGCAGGCCGTCTCCCCTTAGCTTGGGGGTCTCAGGTAGGGGCAGGCGATCTCCCTCCTAGGCTTGGGGGGTCCCCGGCAGAGCCTGGTCACGAGGGTCCCGCCTCAGCTGGGCTCCCTCTGTGACTCATACATATAAAACCTTTTTGTGAATTACAAAAATAAGTGAAATAAATAAATTGATTTTAAACATATAATATACAATAAAGTCCCACTGATCAAAAAAGTGTCCAAAAAGAAAATACAAAATAGTGTCCACAAATATCCCAAAAATTTTTTTCTCTCTTTTCACCCAAAAGGATTGGCTCCTGTTTCATCCAAAACGCACCTCAAAGTAAAAAATAATAACAATAATCACCCCGTGCAACCAAAATACACTCCAAAAAAACTTTTTTGTGCAAAAAAACAAAAAAAAAAAACAAATCCAAATTGTTTTCTTATAGTGCAAATAATCACACAAATCGAACCGTGAACACTCTGTGGTCACTGCAATTCAGTGTGTACCATCAACCACCACACAGTAGTACTAAATACTATTACCCTCTATAAGTATTGAAATGCTCAAACAATACTATGGAAAAATATTCCTCCACATTCTCTTCAAAGAAGTTTTTTCCAAGATCCTCAGAGAGATAAGAAGGGTCTCAGGACTAGTATTCAAAGCACAGGGATAACTTTTATTCGTCACTTACATTGAAATTTAAAATTATCAGCTCCAGACATGGTTCCAAACTTTTTCTCTCAAACACCATAGAAAACCATGTGTTGAAAACCAACAAAATGGCCGCGGCGAGACTTCCGGTCTACGTACATGCGTCTTGACGTCACTCCCCTCTGTGACTGCCCAGTGGCAAGGGACAGCAGTGGGAGTCATGGCCGTGGGGTCTGACCTTGGGTGAGGGAGCTCATGCAGAGCGCGCAGCGGGGATGCCTGCGGAGGCCCTGTCCCCACCCGGATCTCCCATGACAGCGGTGGCCCCAGGGACAGCAGCGGGAGGAAGAGACTCGGCAACCGGCAGTTGTCAGCGAAGGGATCGGCACTGATCATAAGGGCATTGATGATCAGTGCCCTGATGATCAGTGCCCGGCAGTGCCGCCCACCTTTGCCACCCACGTGTTTCCAGCAGTGCAGCCCACCTGTACTCAACAGTGACACCCACCTGTGCCCACCAGTGCCACCCACATGCCCTGCAGTGCCATCCACCTGTACCCATCAGTGCCACCCACTTGTGCCCATCAGTGCCATGATCTTTGCCCTGCAGTGCCAACCACCTGTGCTCATCAGTGCCAACCACTTGTGCCCAGCAGTGCCACCCACCTGTGTCCTGCAGTGCCACCCACCTGTGCCCTGCATTTCCACCCATCAGTGCTGCCCACCAGTGCTGCCCATCAGTGATGCCCATCAGTGCCATCTATCAGTGCCGCCTATCAGTGCCTCCTATCAGTGCCCATCAGTGCTGCCTATCCATGCCACCTCATCAGTGCCCATCAGTGCTGCCTATCTGTGCCCATCAGTGCTGCCTATCAGTGCAGCCTCATCAACGTACATCAGTGAAGGAGAAAGATTACCTGTTTGCAAAATTTTATAATAGATACAAAGAAAAACTTTTTTTTAAATTTTTTTTCCACTTTTTTTGTTTATAACACAAAAAATAAAACACCCAGTGGTGATTAAATACCACCAAAAGAAAGCTCTATTTGTGTAAAAAAATTTGAAAAAATGTCATATGAGTACAATGTTGCATAACCGCATAATTGTCAGTCAAAGTGCGACAGCGCTGAAAGGTGAAAATTGGCCTGAGCAGGAAGGGGGTATAAGTGCCCGGTAGACAAGTGGTTAAAGAGTTTCTAAAAACAAGAAAAAAAATGTAATACATTATAGTTTTTAGCCCTGAGATATAGTGGCTACATTATGTTTTTATTTTTTATTTAGAACACCCTTTCTGTCTTACGGTGACAACACTCACTCACTTCCTGTACTGTATCTATAGAGAGACAGCTTTGCCACCCTAGGACAGGAAGTGTGTTAGGGCTAAAACATCTAAACACCCCCCATTCTCCTCTTCTCCATATGATAGGGAGGAGATGTTTTGTAGTTCACAGAAGATAGCTGGGAAGGCTGATAACATTATTTGAGATGTCAGTTCGGTGCACAGGAAGTTACAAGGATACAAGATTTCTGGTAGATCCAACGTGTATTTTTCTGTGTGTACCCAAATTACACTCAAAAAAAGAAAGCTAATGCAGCCATCCATTAGCATTGGTAAGCTGCAAATATATTAAATTTTCCTTTTGGGTTTAGATGTATGTAAGAGAAATTATACAGTTTTTTCCCCTCTGATACACTTTTGTGCACAGCTTCCTTGCTTGCATGCAAATATTATCCTTAGACTACTTTCACACTGATCTGCGACAAAAACGCATATGTATTTTTGCTGCTTTTTTGCCATGCGCTTTTTAAAGAACATGTGACTCAAAAACTGCACCAAAAACGCATCTCAGGTGTGTTTTGAGGCAGTTTTGCATGTATTCCATTGATTTCAATGGGGGGGGGGGTGGTTTTGATGTGTATTTTTCTTTAACTGAACAAACATGCTCCAGAAATGCTGCAAACAGGATTTTTTACATCGCAACAGAAGCGCAACGTCCAAGTGTGAAAACATACATAGACATACATAGGGTCCACCTACCCTTGGTCTATTAATTAAATACATGTTCCTCTACTATGGGGGCTCTCAAAATTTGTAGAGTTAGGAATTAAAGAGTTTCGGGGTGCTGTGACGAAGCTTTGTAGCTTACGCATGTGTTTGAAAATGTGTGCTAACTAAACCCCTGTTTTGACGCATACTGTTAGACAGGTTAATTTGGTTTGTTTGTAGGCTGGTTGGCAAGTTGAGCTGGAAATTTTTCTCTTTTGTTGTTTGACATGCGTCACCCTTCTATGTGCTCCTTGCTGTGAAGGCCAGTTACAGATTAGGGCAGTGGCTATTTTTTCTACATACATAGGGGAGCATTTTTCATGAGCTTTTCTCTCGCTTCTTTAAACACAAAAGTGCTTCAAAAACCATGCAGTATGAAAGGGCCCTTAGAGTTTCATTGCTAGCTTCTACATGATGAATTTATGACATATTTTTAGATTTACAGTGATTACAAAAGCCTAGGCGTAGAAAAAAAAACATATTTAGTACAACTGTCCATTAAAAGCACTTTTGCCTGGGCTTACCCCCACCCAACTTTGCCAAAAGATTGCTGTCATACATTTTCACTGCAGCTAGATGTCTGAAAGCCCTTAAAATGGAAAACTATAGAACCAATACACTTACAGAACTATGTGTATGAATTTGAGCAGCCCTTTTTTGAACCATGGTGCCCAGGCACCCTCGGGTGCCTTCTAGATTCTACAGGGGTGCCTTGGCAAAATGCCTAAAATTGCCCAAAATTGCTGAAAAATTGCCATCCAGCCAGTGGGTTGACCAAGCCTGCCTTTTGTTACATAAAGCCACAGGTTTTCATTGTACAACATTACAACCTTGGGGACTGTGTGGAGCAGCTGCCAACACCCTATCAAACCCAGATGTCATTGGTTGATAGCGAGGACTTTCGGCACGTTAGCTACTTGGGGGAGAGAAAATGAGTGTATTTGCTTTGTAAGAATAAATTACCTCTAATGTTGGATGTTCTACATGTGTGGAGACTGCACTATGTAAAACTATACGCTTAATTTTTTTACATTTTAAAATGGGGTGCCTCAAGACTGTGCAAGTTTCAAGTTCAAGTTTAATGGATGCCTTGGCTGGAAAAAGGTTGAGAAACACTGAATTAGAGTTATTAAACTTATGGAGAACTCAGCTATATGCCTTCATGAAACATATTAACAAATCAGTAAGGTGTGGGAGTTGTGGCTTCTTCGAGGAGACACAGTGGGATTGATTTACTAAAACTAGAGAGTACAACATCTATTGCAGCTCTGTATAGAAACCAATCAGCTTCTAGATTTTTGAGTCAAAGTTTAATTGAAAAAGCTGAAGTTAGAAGCTGATTGGTTACCATGCACAGCGGCACCAGATTTGCACTCTCTAGTTTTAGTAAATCAACCCCAGTAACTTTTCAAACACCTAGAGGAAAGTGCTGTGTGCCCGGTTAGACCTCCCCCAGAGTATCCTTGATTCCAACCCACTTTATATGTTTTCTATTTATTCCCTTTTTTACTATAATCCTTCCTTTCTTCTTTTCCACCTGGCGCTATTCTCACAGTATAGATAAGTAGAAGATCTCTGCTTCTGAATCTGCCATAGGCAGGGGCAGACTGACCATTTGGAAACTCGGGCACTGCCCAAGGGCCCAGGGTCAGTAGGGGGCCCCATGAGATGCCCCTGGTACCTTTTTCCTAGGCTTTTTTGAGTTTGGGCAAGGACACAGGGGCCACATGATCCCCTATTGCCCAGGGGTGCCATGAGTTGTCAGTTCGCCCCTGGCCATAGGACTTATGATTTTGAAGATTCCATTGTATAGGATAGTCTTGATGTAGCTATGCATTAAATATTTTATGACTAGGGCTGTAGAGTGTTATCTTAGTAGAGACTCATGCCTAGAAAAGAACGATTACTCTTTAAAACATTCTTGGTGTATTTGGTTTATTTCATACAACTGAGACATTTTGTGTAATTTACGAAATCATAAAATTGATTTATGTCTCCCCTCTGGAAAAGCTGCTTTGTATAACATTGTACTTCAATATAATTAATACATACTGTGATACATACTGTGAAAGTTTGCTCTCTCTTTTCTCATTCATTACATTATTGCACTATATTAAATCTCAATAAAAAGTCAGTTATATAAAAATCAAGCAAAAAAAGCTCATGTGCCCATGTTGTGTTTGTCAGGCTTAGTTAGAGGTTTAAAGTTTATGTAAACCCTTACAGTGGATTCCTCTCATTTGTTTTAAGCTGATAAGTTTCTGTGTGCTCTGCCTTTGCTGCGCTATTACCAGTTACATTGTTCCCAGCTATCTCTGTGGACTACAAAGCACCCCCCCCCCCCCCCATGGTATGGAGAAAAGAAAAAGGGCTTATGTTTTGTAATATTGTTGTAGAGCAAAAAAGCTGCCCTCTATAAAATACAGCATGCTGAGTATGCTTTGTCAGGAAAGAAGGCTGGAAAAAGAAAACAAATTCAGCCATGCACACCTAAGTACTGCTAAGTTGCAATATATGTAAATATATTTAAAATATACTATGTTCCTGTATTCGGATATGGTTCAAGAAAATGCATTTATTGATAATATGCTGATGATTCACAAGGTAGACATGGGCAACAGAGGAAACAACTATGTCTAGACAACAAAAAAAGAAACGTTTCATGTGACTTTTACATTTCACAGTTATGTCCCTTAAAAATATTATTGCTCTAAAAATACAGATAGTACTTCAGCAATGTTTTATTTTATTATTTTTGTAAGTGAAATCCACTTACCAAAATGACTAATTTTAACAATTTCTTTTTACACTAAGAAACCTTCTACAAACATTTGTGAAAGAATGGGTTGCTCGCAGGAGCTCAGTGAATGTAAGCTTGATACCGTGATAGGTTGTCAGCTGTGCAATAAGTCCATCGGTGAAATTTCCTTGCTACTAAATATTCCACGGTCAACTGTTAGTGGGATTATAACAAAATGGAAGCTACTGGGAACAACAGCAACTCAGCCATGAAGTGGTAGGCAACATAAAATGACAGAGCAGTGTCAGCGCTTGCTGGAGCGCACAGTGCGCAGAAGTCGCCAACTGTCTGCTGAGTCAATAGCTGAAGACCTCCAAACTTCATGTGGCCTTCAGATTAGCACAACAGTGCGTAGAGAGCTTCATGGAATGGGTTTCCATGGTTGAGCAGCTGCATCCAAGCCTTACAGCACCAAGTGCAATGCAAAGTGTCAGATGCAGTGGTGTAAAGCATGCCACCACTGGACTCTAGAGCAGTGGAGACGTGTTCTCTGGAGTGATGAATCACCCATCTCTATCTGGCAATCCCATGGACGTGTCTGGATTTGGCGGTTTCCAGGAAAACGGTACCTGACTGCATTGTGCCAATTGTAAAATTTGGTGGAGGTGTGATTATGGTGTAGGGTTGTTTTTCAGGGGTTTGGTATTGGCCCCTTAGTTCCAGTGAAGGGAACTCTTAAGGCGGTAGCATACCAAGACATTTTGGACAATTTAATGCTCTCAACTTTGTGGGAACAGTTTGGGGATGGCCCCTTCCTGTTCCAACATGACTGCACACCAGTGCACAAAGCAAGGTCCATAAAGACATGAATGAGCAAGTTTGGGGTGGCTGAATTAGACTGGCCTGCACCAGTCCTGACCTCAACACCTTTGGGATGAATTAGAGCGGAGACTGCGAGCTGGGCCTTCTCATCCGACATCAGTGCCGGACCTCACAAATGTGCTTCTGGAAGAATGGCCAAACATTCCCATAGACACACTCCTAAACCTTGTGGACAGCCTTCCCATAAGAGTTGAAACTGTTATAGCTACAAAGGGTGGGCCACCTCAATACAGAACCCTGCAAACTAAGACTGGGATACCAATAAAGTTCATGTGCGTGCAAAGGCAGGTGTTCCAATACTTTGGCAATATAGTGTATTTATCACTGAAAGTTTAACACAACTGAAGTTCAAAAAATATACACTGCTCAAAAAAATTAAAGAAACACTTTGAAAACACATCAGATCTCAATGGAGAAAAATATCATGCTGGATATCTATACTGATATGGACTGGACAATGTGTTCGGAATGTAAGGATGATCCATCGTTTGATGGAAATTAAAATTATCAACCTACAGAGGACTGAATTCATGGCCCCCATGTGCTTGTATGCATACCAGACAATGCCGGGGCATGCTCCTAATGAGATGACGGATTGTGTCCTGGGGTATTTCCTCCCAGATCTGGACCAAGGCATCACTGAGCTCCTGGACAGTCTGAGGTTTAACCTGGCAGTTGTGGATGGACCAAAACATGATATCCCAAAGGCAAGTGTGGGGGCCATTCAATGATATCAATTCCTTCATTCTCAGAGAACTGCCTGCATACTCTCGCCACATGAGGCCAGGCATTGTTGTGCACCAGGAGGAACCCAGGACCCATTGCACCAGCGTAGGGTCTGATAATGGGTCCAAGGATCTCTTCCCGATACCAGTGTAGCCTGTAGAGGTCTGTGCGTCCCTCCGTAGATATGCCTCCCCAGACCATCACTGACCCACCACCAAAATGGTCATGCTGAACGATGTTACAGGCAGCATAACGTTCTCCACGGCTTCTCCAGAACCTTTCACGTCTGTCACATGTGCTCAGGCTGAACCTGCTCTCATCTGCCAAATGCCAATTGAGCTCTATGGTGCCAGGCAGTGAGCACAGGGCCCGCTAGAGGAAGTCAGGCCCTCAGGCCACCCTCATGAAGTCTGTTTCTGATTGTTTGGTCAGAGACATTCACACCAGTGGCCTGCTGGAGGTCCATTTGTAGGACTCTGGCAGTGCTCATCCTGTTCCTCCTTGCACAAAGGAGCAGATACCAGTCCTGCTGATGGGTCAAGGACCTTCTACGGCCCTGTCTAGCTCCCCTAGAGTAACTGCCTGTCTCCTGGAATCTCCTCCATGCTCTTGAGACTGCTGGGAGACACAGCAAACCTTCTGGCAATGGCATGTATTGATATGCCATCCTGGAGGAGTTGGACTGCCTGTGCAACCTCTGTAGGGTCCAGGTATCGCCTCATGCTACCAGTAGTGACACTGACCCTAGCCAAATGCAAATGAGTAGGGAATAAAATGTCAGTGGCTTCCACCTGTAAAACCATTCCTGTTTTGGGGGTCTCATTGTTGCCCATCTAGTGAATTTCATTAACACCAAAGCAGCTGAAACTGATTAACAACCCCTCCTGCTACTTAACTGACCAAATCAATATCCAAGGAGTTTAATTGACTTGATGCTATTCTCTGATAAAAAAAAGTGTTCCTTTAATTTTTTGGAGCAGTGTATTACGAGCACTAATTCATTGTACATTTCTCACATTATGGTGTTTATATTTCAATTTCCATATGTCTTAAAATCAGAACATGTGGCATATCCCATATTACGCTGTACGTTTTTATGCTCTGCTATGTATAAAATGTCCTTGTCTCTCTACAGTTTTGTGTAAGTCACTATTAAAGAGGAATTAATTTATCCAACAATTTTGACGTTTGTGGTAGAACAAGCTGTTGTTAAACTCTGATATCCACAGATAGACAGATTGTTTTAAAAAGCTTATTTTTCATGTAAAGGATGGGCATGGTCTTTCTCTCTAAATTATTCTATTTTCTGTCCTCATGTACTCATTAAGCATACTCTGATATAATATATAATATACAGTTGACTTGATGACTGCATCCTGCCAAGGACCTAAAGCAGCAAAGCAACCCCAAACCATTTCTGCCACCATGCTTCACAAATGGTGTGAGGTTCTTCTCCTGACATGCTGTTTTCAGTTTCCAGCAAACAGTTTTACTGTTACTGTGACCCAACAATCATCTTGGACTGATCAGTCCTCTGTACATTATTCCAGAAGGCGTGGTCTTTGCTTATATGCTCAATTGCAAACTGTAATCTTGCTCTAATGCTCTTTTTTGGATAGCACACGGCTTTAAAGTGTTACTAAACCCAGAACAGTAAAATCAGTCTGTATATGCAGTAAAGCATGCTTGTTATACTTACTGTGGAACCTAAGGTGTTAATCCACCCATTGTGTAAAAAGGATGTTTGATCCTGTCTTCTCTGATCCTCCCCTTCTTCCAGTGTCTCCTAAATATCTCCTGATAGCACAGAGGCTTGAAGGCAAACTGCACATGCTCAGTTTTGGTGTGTATTGCTAGCTGAGAGGGTTTTTTTTCTTGGGAGAGTGCATGTGTTCAGCACAGGGCAAATCAGCACTTTCCAGACAGAGGGTCAGGGGTCCTGTATCCTCCTACAGGAGAATAAAAACTCCTCCTACAAGCTGTAACCAGTGCTCTGCTGGACACTGATAGAAGTCACAAGACTGCTCCAAATGCTGATGAGAAAAGGTATTTAGCAGTTTATATTTACTAAAATAATTGCATTTCCATGTTCTGTGTACTGTGGGAGACCAGATATAGTGAATGCAGGGTCCAGGGTTTAGTAACACTTTAATTCAAGTTAAATGGGTACAATCTCTTTCTGATTGTAGATATGCATGCACTTCGAACCCAACTGTTGCAAGAGTTATCTGAACACCCTTCAATTACATAGTTAGTCTGGCTGAAAAAAGACAAAGGTCCATCCAGTTCAACCATAAAACCAGTTCAACCATAAAAAAAAAAAAAAAATGTTATAATCCTATACCCCCAGAGGAAGGCAAAAAAACCAGCAAAGTATGATCCAATTTGCTCCTGCTGGGAAAAAAATTCCTTCCTGATCCTCCAAGAGACAATCGGATATTCCCTGGATCAACTTTACCTATAAAAGTTAGTATCCAGTTATATTCTGTGTATCAATTAAATGTTAGCCTTTTGTAAACATTTATTTTGCATCAAAAGGTTAGCCCTTGGGTTGAATTTGCTAGACCAGCTAGTCCTGGACAAACTCGCAGCTATTTGAAATTTCCGTCACATTAGATTTCAGCTGTAGCCACTGATCAGTATATTCGGAAGTGGGTGCTGCTGTCAGAATTCAGTATCACAGAGTGGAGGACTCCTCTATCTACCTTAATTGTATGGATGGAGGAATCTGTTGGCTGAACAAAAAAAAAATAACCATGTATAGCCAGCCATAAGAACAGGTGAAATTTTTAGACCCATCAACAATGCATAAAAGTATTTATTAATGGGGATGCTATAGGGGATGTGGAAACATTTTTCAGGTGCTTTCAAATACCCCCCTTCCATAATGCCACCCCTGCCAGAGATGCTATAGGAAGTGAATTGGAACCTCCACAAAGTGAGTGAATTTCCTTCTTTAGACTGTAGTCACCAAAGGAAGTGTTACTATTAAATATTCACCCTCACCTGTTCCTCTAGTGACAATGGAAGAATTTTCGAATTCCCATTATTTCAGAAATAATGCACCCCAGGACAAAGAGATAGGGTTCATTGCCAGCAGGGCAACAATCAAATACATGCGTTGAAGTCAGCATAAATGAAGCTATCACATGTGTGTGCATTGTGGGTGCTTAGCAAATACTGTGAGGATACACATGGTTTGCCTACTCACTGTAAATAGGTCAGAATACACATATACCTTTTAAATAAAATCAGCAAATCAAGTATGATATACTACCTGTTTAATAACGGCTTTTAAGGATTTTTATTCCACTGCTGCTTTCTGCAATTTTTTAAAGCAACATTAAAGGTATTCAAAGTAACAGATGTATCACTATTAGGTTAAAAATGCAAAGTTAATACATTTATGTAACTTTTTTTTTTAATTTTGTTTTTTTTATAATTCTCCAGGTAACAGTATAAAGTGATAGCGTGCAATCTTTAAAAAACAACAACAATTGTCTGACCAATTAGGTACAAGTGTACAGGGACAACGCTGACAGAACCTATCTTTGCTAGAAGCCATGTTTTGCTTGTTGTAATGTAGGTCACATAAATGACATTCCATAAACACCAGAGGCTTTATTGGAGTGCAGACCTTCACTGATCTGACAGAAACAACAAATCTTATAAGATGTTCAAAAACTACAACTCTGCTGCAAAGGACAAATAAAATGTAGCAAAAGTCTTTGGACAATGCAATAATTGAATAAACTGCAGATGTATTTTTTTTCGGAGCTTTTATGTTTTCGCTCTAAAATGAATCAGAAATGACTGCTGAGAACTGCAAGAGAGAATGTTTGTCATAAAATATATAAAAAGAATAAAAGCACATAGAAAGGAGCAGTCGTTTTATAATAGACTGACAAGATTACATTTATCGGCTCACTACAGGTTATTTACCAAACAATAAAGTAAGCTCTATGCCAGGGAAAGCTTTTAGAATGCACAAATATAAGCTAGACATATTGCTAAATGACATTTTAAAATAGATCAGTAACATAAATTGAAACAAGAAAATGGGCACGAGAAATTATATAATACATTATGAAATTAGTGATGGGGTAATAAAATATTTAATGAAAATACTTTTTTGGTTATACTTCTCTTCTGGGTCACAGGAGTGCACACTCTGGTGCTCTCCTGTGAACCAGGATCAGCTATCAGCAGGCTAACGCCCACTATCACAACATCACTCCAGGCTCTGGAAGGGTCCCGACAATATATTCAGGATACACCAAACTGCTGCACTCGTCTCCTATCCAGCCAGGCACACCAGTGAGCGTTGGAGACGCAGAACAGAGAGCTGTGACTGACTGTCACTGCTCTCCACTCTGAGAAGACAGAGAACTGAGTGATCAGTGGTCATGAGATCACTGAGTTCTCTGTCTTAGAGCCGACAGGGGACAGCTGCAGCATCACACCGATGCTGCAGCATTGAAGTGAGTACATATGTTTTTTAAAGTATAACTGAAGGCAAAACATTTTTTTAAATGTTGGATAGAATGGAGATGGATTAGAAAACCTATCAGCATTTTATTGCTGTCTGTGCCCTTGACAGGGAGATTCACCCTTTCCATTTGTCCTGTTTACCATTATCATTGAAAGTGAAAGTAAAAGAAAATCCCAAATTTTGGGTTGTCCTCAGAAAAGTAATAGAGGGGAAATCTTCCAAAGGGGGACCTTGGGGTCCCCAAGAGTTTCTCTTAATTTGTACGGATTTCCTCTCGCTTCCTATTTGGCTATGGGACAGGAAGTATAGGTAAAACTCGCCAATGGGACACAGATAGCAAAACAAACCTTACAAGGGTTATAACCCTCCCTTACTTTATCCAATATGAAAAAAAAAATGTTTTGCCTATAGTTCTACTTTAAGTACTCCAAACTTCTTCTTTAACCATTTGCCCTCCAGAAGATTTACCCCTTCCTGACCAGGCCATTTTTTTTGTGATACGGCACTGCATTATTTTAACTGACAATTGCGTGGTCATGCAATGCTTCACCCAAATTAAATTTAAGTCCTTTTTTTCCCACAAATAGAGCTTTCTTATGGTGGTATTCGATCACCTGTGCGTTTTTTATTTTTTGTCCTACGGAAAAAGACTGCCAATTTTGAAAAGAAAACAATATTTTTGATGTTTTGCTCTTAAAAATATCCAGTAAACAAATTTTAAAAATCTAATTATTTCATACATTTAGGCCAAAATGTATTCTTCTACTTGTCTTTGCTAATAAAAAAATCCCAATACATGTAAATTAATTGGTTTATGTGAAAGTTATAGCATCTACAAATGGTGGTATATATACTGGAATTATTTTAAATTTTATACTATTAATGGTGGCGATCAACGATTTATAGTGCGACTGTGGAGGACATTCTGACACTGGGCGGAACTGAAGTGCCACTGAAATCCCAATGACACTAATACAGTGATCAGTGCTAATAAAAAGCACTGACACTGTACTAATGGCACTGGGCAGGAAGGGGTTAACATCTGGGGCAATCAAAGGGTTAACTGTGTGCTGTGTGTTGTGTGTGTTTTACTTGGGAAACATACAGCTGTGTATTTCTCTGCTGTGCAGAGAAATACACAGCAGCATGTTATTGCTGGCAGGAAAGAGACCTGTGTTGTTTACACACAAGTCTCTCCCCTGTCAGTGATACTTGGCGATCGCCGGGTGCCAGCGGGGAATATCCAGCCGGGACCCGGTGATCTCCATCTGTAGCCGCCAATGGCGGCGCGGGAGAGGCGGTGCGCACTCCCCCTACCTGGAAACTCAAGATCAAGTATATATATGTGATTTTTCACATCCCTGCCACCCTGTAGCAGTAGTTCTACTGTAGGGCGGTCGGGAAATGGTTAAAGTATATGTAAACCCCAAATCTATTTCTCATTCTGTGTTTGATCACATTTTAAACAAATATTTTTTTGTGAATCTGTTACAAAGTTTCTTAACTGTGATCCAGAAACAGCACTTTCTTTTGCAGGCTAAAAACAGTCAAAATTAGCATTAGGGTTGTCAGCCAGCCATATACTCTCCATTATTTGATCCCATGAGCGGCTGACAGAACTTGCATGGCAGGCTGACAAAGCTGCTGCTACTTGTGAGTTGGTGGCTTAGTGTTATCAACCTGCCCAAGGATGTCTTATAACTGGCAGGATCTCCAGCTAAGAAACTTTTTTTTTAAATGTGTACAAACAGATCTAAATCTGTGGATATACTATGTTGGCTAACTTATAAATTTTATAAATTGCAAATATGGCCAGCAGTGCCTCCATCAATTGCCACTGTCTGCTCTGTCTGTATACTTCTGAATATTCCCTTCAGATGCACAATTGCTACCACTACTATGCTGTGACCAAAATGTCTTTAAGGGTCGAACCGACACTATAGAAACGCAGTCCAGATGCGTTCCAGATGCGTTTTTGCCTGTGCAATCTTTACACGTTTTTTACATAATCCAGTGCATTTTTTATGCATTCCAGTTCATTTTTTCCCCTCTCTTTTTCTTCAATTTAAATAGGGACATGTGAGTTCCAGTGCATTTTTTTGCGTTTTACCGCGTTTCATTGCATTCTTGATGCATTTGATGCGTTCAAGTACAGTTCTGTGCAGAAAAAATGCAGCATGTTCTACTTTTTTTTCTGCAACTGGAACACACTGGAACTGCAAGCACTGATGTGAACTATGACATTGATAACCATATACCTACTTTCTGTGCATTTTGGATGCAGAAAAAAGCAACCGAAACGCATGTAGTGTGAACTGACCCTAATAGTCATTATTCCCATAATCAAGCAATCTGACATTACAAAAAGGATGCTTTGCGCCTAAAAGGTACATACAGATACAGTTGCAAGAAAAAGTATGTGAACCCCTTGGGATTACGTGGAGTTTTGCATGAATTGGGCATAAAATGTGCTCTGAACGTCATCTAAGTCACAACAATAGAAGAACACAGTCTGCTGAACATAATACTACACAAACATTAGATGTTGCCATGGTTTAATTGCACATAACATGTAAACATTCACAGTGCAGGGAGGAAAAAGTATGTGAACCTTTGATTTAATAACTGATTGACCCTCCTTTGGCAGGAATAACCTCAACCAAACGTTTCCTGTAGTTGCAGATCAGACCTGCACAACGATCTGGAGTAATTTTGGACCACTCCTCTTCACAAAATTGTTTCAGTGTAGAAATATTCTTGGGATGTCTGGTGTGAATCGCTCTCTTAAGGTCATGCCACAGCATTTCGATCGGGTTGAGGTCAGGACTCTGACTGGGCCACTCCAGAAGGCGTATTCTGTGCTGTGGCAGCCATTGTTTTGAAGAATTACTTGTATGTTTTGGGTCATTGTCCTGTTGCATCACCCATCCTCTGCGGAGCTTCAGTTGGCGGACAGATGGTCGTACGTTTTCCTGCAAAATGTCTTGATAAACTCTGGAATTCATTTTCCCATCAATGACAACAATCCGTCCAGGCCCTGAGGCAGCAAAGCAGCCCCAAACCATGATGCTCCCTCCGCCATGTTTTACAGTGGGGATGAGGTTTTGATGTTGGTGTGCTGTGCCTTTTTTTCTCCTCACATAGTGTTGTGTGTTCTTCCCAAACAACTCAATCTTGGTTTCATCTGTCCACAGTATATTTTGCCAGTAGTGCTGTGGAACATCCAGGTGCTCTTTTGCAAACTTCAAACGTGCTACAATATTCTTTTTGGACAGCAATGGCTTCCTCCGTGGTGTCCTCCCATGTACTCCATTCTTGTTTAATGTTTTCCTTATTGTAGATGTGTCAACAAAAATGTTAGCATGTGCCAGAGATTTCTGTAGGTCTTTAGCTGACACTCTGGGATTCTTCTTTACCTCATGCAGCATTCTGCGCTGTGCTCTTGCAGTCATTTTTACAGGACGACCATGCCTAGGGAGCGTAGCAACAGTGCTAAACTTTCTCCATTTGTAGACAGTCTGTTTTACCGTGGACACATGAACATCAAGGCTTTTGGAGATACTTTTGTAACCCTTTCCAGCTTCATGCAAGTCAACAATTCTTGATCATAGGTCTTCTGAGAGCTCTTTTCTGCGAGGCATGGTTCACATCAGAGAGTGCTTCCTGAAACCAGTAAACCCAAAACAGGTGTGTGTTTTTTAAGGGCAGGACAGCTGTCAGCAACACATCCAATATCATCACACTGATTGGAGTCAAGGTTGGCTCACTCCTAGCTCCAATTAGCTCTGGGAGAAGTCATTAAGCTAGGGACTCACATACTTTTTCCTCCCTGCACTGTGAATGTTTACATGTTATGTGCAATTAAACCATGGGAACATCTAATGTTTGTGTAGTATTATGTTCAGCAGACTGTGTTCTTCTATTGTTGTGACTTAGATGACGTTCAGAGCACATTTTATGCCCAATTCATGCAAAACTCCACGTAATCCCAAGGGGTTCACATACTTTTTCTTGCAACTGTATGTGTTAGATCGCAAATATCTACATTTCCTTTATGAGTAGTCGTATTAGTGCACTTGCAACAAGAACAATTGAGTACTGTCCGTGATACTTTTTTTATTTGCACTAAAAAAATTTTCAGGACAAGCTTTTGGGGAGTGTCCCCTTCTTCAAGATCCATGCAGCACTAATACACAAAGATACACAAAGTTTTAGCAGAAAATTGAAGTAACACAATTTCTCAAAATGGAAAAGCAAACACATACAGCAATGGTAATCAACCACCAGACCTCCGGAAGGTTTTAGTCCCTTCATGACCAGGCCATTTTTTGAAGTTCAGCACTGTGCTACTTTAACTGGCAATTGCGCAGTCATGCATCACTGTAGGCAAATTAATTTGATAAAAAATTTTCACATAAAAAGAGCTTTCCTTTATTATCTTTTTATTTAATCACCACTGGGTTTTTATTTTGTTGCTATATAAACAGAAAAAAACAACATTTAGAAAAACAAAACAATAATTTCTATCTTTCTATTATAAAAGATATCCAATAAAATCACATTTCTTCATAAATTTAGGCCAAAATGTATTCTGCTACATATCTTTGGCAGAAATATATATATATATATATATGTGTATATGTGTGTGTGTATATATATATATATATATATATATATATATATACGCACACTATATTGCCAAATGTATTGGGACAGAAGCCTTTTCTTACAAAGATAAACATCCAAGCCTGACTAAATGTTGCAAAAACACGTCTGAAGTCTCCCAAAAGCATGTGGGAAATGTGTTATGGTCAGATGAAACCAAGGTTGAACTTTTTGGCTATAATTCCAAAAGATATGATTGGCGCAAAAACAACACTGCACATCACCAAAAGAACACCATACCCACAGTGAAGCATGGTGGTGGCAGCATCATGCTTTGGGGCTGTTTTTCTTCAGCTGGAACTGGGGCCTTAGTCAAGGTAGAGGGAATTATGAACAGTTCCAAATACCAGTCAATACTGGCACAAAACCTTCAGGCTTTTGCTAGAAAGCTGAACATGAAGAGGAACTTCATCTTTCAGCATAACAACCCAAAACATGCATCCAAATCAACAAAGGAATGGCTTCACCAGAAGATGAAAGTTTTGGAATGGTCCAGACCTGAATCCGATCGAAAATCTGTGGGGTGATCTGAAGATCTGTGGGGTGATCTGTGCACAAGAGATGCATGCACAATCTGACAGATTTGGAGTGTTTTTGCAAGGAAGAGTGGGGAAATATTGCCAAGTCAAGATGTGTCATGCTGATAGACTTATACCCAAAAAGACTGAGTGCTGGAATCAAATCAAATGGTGCTTCAACAAAATTAGTTTAAAGCAGAGCTCCACCCAAAAGGGGAAGCTCCGCTTTAAGCCTTTGTCCCCGCTCCCCATTAAGGATTGGCACCTTTGGGAAGCAGGGGGGGAGCTGGTACCCGAATTTGACAGGTAGCCACTCCCACTTCTGCTGCGATTGCCTAGGCGATCGGAAGCGGAAGTTGTCTTCCCCCCCTCCCTCCCCGTAGTATACTGGGACACATACCAGGTCCCAGAAGACTATGGGGCCAATCACAAAGTGCATCACTTCTCGCGCATGTGCAGTGGGCATCCGACTGTGAAGTCACAAGCTGTCGGCTCCAGGGAGAGAAGACAGTCGGTGAAACTAGCGGTGGTGAGGACACCGCTAGACCAAGGGACAGGTTAGTGTCTGTATTTTAATAGCAGCTGCAGTTTTTGTAGCTGCTGACTTTTTTTTTCTCAGGTGGACCTTCTCTTTAAGGGTGTGCACACCTATGCAACCATATAATTTTATTTTTTTTTATTTTTACTTCCCTCCATCTAAAGGATTTCAGTTTGTTGTTCAACTGACTTGTACAGGTTATAGGTTACTTTAGAGGTGGAAAATGTTCTGAAATTTTTTCTCTTTGTTTCATTTTTTTATATCACAGAAACCTGACATTTTAACAGGGGTGTGTAGACTATTTTTAGCCACTGTATGTCCACCTCTAAACATTATAAAAGCTAAGATGGCACAGTCTTGTAAATAGCATAAATGAGGAACCATTTTCAAAGTTACCAAGGGAAACACACAAAGCAAAGAGGAAGGCCAGGAAGGAAATAGAACAGTATCACAGAAATACAGTACCTACAAAGAAGGCCAGGAGTGAAAGAAAGCAAAAATGATAATGAAAGATCAGGTTTAGAAGTCATCCTACAAAATCTCAACACCTAACAATAGACAGGAGTTAAAACTCTTTAAAAAAGAAGGCACATGAGCAAGAATAAAATGTCCATGAGGAAATAATGCACAGCCTTACTTTTACAGCCAGGTCCATAAATATTGGGACATCGACACAATTCTAACATTTTTGGCTCTATACATCACCACAATGGATTTGAAATGAAAGAGTTGCTGTCAACTCTCAAGATGAGATCCAAAGAGCTGTCACTATCAGTGAAGCAAGCCATCATTAGGCTGAAAAAACAAAACAAACCCATCAGAGAGATAGCAAAAACATTAGGCGTGGCCAAAACAACTGTTTTGAACATTCTTAAAAAGAAGGAACGCACCGGTGAGCTCAGCAACACCAAAAGACCCGGAAGACCACGGAAAACAACTGTGGTGGATGACAGAAGAATTCTTTCCCTGGTGAAGAAAACACCCTTCACAACAGTTGGCCAGATCAAGAACACTCTCCAGGAGGTAGGTGTATGTGTGTCAAAGTCAACAATCAAGAGAAGACTTCACCAGAGTGAATACAGAGGGTTCACCACAAGATGTAAACCATTGGTGAGCCTCAAAAACAGGAAGGTCAGATTAGAGTTTGCCAAACGACATCTAAAAAAGCCTTCACAGTTCTGGAACAACATCCTATGGACAGACGAGACTGACATCAACTTGTACCAGAGTGATGGGAAGAGAAGAGTATGGAGAAGGAAAGGAACTGCTCATGATCCTAAGCATACCACCTCATCATTGAAGCATGGTGGTGGTAGTGTCATGGCGTGGGCATGTATGGCTGCCAATGGAACTGGTTCTCTTGTATTTATTGATGATGTGACTGCTGACAAAAGCAGCAGGATGAATTCTGAAATGTTTCGGGCAATATTATCTGCTCATATTCAGCCAAATGCTTCAGAACTCATTGGACGCCGCTTCACAGTGCAGATGGACAATGACCCAAAGCATACTCCAAAAGCAACCAAACAGTTTTTTAAGGGAAAGAAGTGGAATGTTATGCAATGGCCAAGTCAATCACCTGACCTGAATCCGAATGAGCATGCATTTCACTTGCTGAAGACAAAACTGAAGGGAAAATGCCCCAAGAACAAGCAGGAACTGAAGACAGTTGCAGTAGAGGCCTGTCAGAGCATCACCAGGGATGAAACCCAGCGTCTGGTGATGTCTATGCATTCCAGACTTCAGGCTGTAATTGACTGCAAAGGATTTGCAACCAAATATTAAAAAGTGAAAGTTTGATTTATGATTATTATTTTGTCCCATTACTTTTGGTCCCTTAACGAGTGGGAGGCACATATGCAAACTGTTGTAATTCCTACACCGTTCACCTGATTTGGATGTAAATACTCTCAATTTAAAGCCGACAGTCTTCAGTTTAAAGCACATCTTGTTCGTTTCATTTCAAATCCATTGTGGTGGTGTATAGAGCCAAAAATTTTACAATTGTGACGATGTCCCAATATTTATGGACCTGACTGTATGTAGTCACACAATTAATCATTTGTGAGCTGTCAGCACACTGAAGAACATACTAGACCAGTGTTTCTCAGCCTTTTTCCAGTCAAGGCACCCTTTAAAATTATGGACAATCGGGGCTCCCTTTCCAAAAATGTAAAAAATGAACCTAATAGTTTTACATATTGCAACAGCATCTACACACATAAGACACCCAACATTAGAGGTGACATATTATTTAAAAGCAAACATATTTTTGCACACCGCTATTGACTAGTATTCCAGCAATTCTTCTTCCTCATGTTCTATTCCCTATGTAGCTAACATAACCCCAATGCTTATTTAGAGGGTTGGAGGGTCAAAAAAGGATGTTATGCAGGTGCCCTGTGTCCTCCTTATCAACCTGTGGCTTTGTGTAACAAAAAAGCAGGCTTTATTCACACACTGCCTTGAACAAATTTTGGGGCAATTCAGAGCAAATTGTAGGCATTTTGCCAAGGCAGTCCTAAAGAAACCAGAAGGCACTCTGGTTGAAAAAGGCTGTACTAGACCTAGGAGTGCAAGGTATGAGTTTTTGGGGGGTTTTATCAGAGATATATAAAAACAGCATCACTTGTTCATAACCTTATACACCAATCAGCAATACCATTATGACCACTGAAAGGTAAAGTGAATAACGTTGATTATCTAATGACAATGGCAACTGAAAGTGGGTGGGATATATTATTGAACAATTACATGTTGTCCCTGAAGTTGATGTGTTCAAAGCAGAAAAATGGGCAAGTGTAAGGATTTGACAATGGCCAAACTGTAATAACTAGATGATTAAGTCAGAGCAACTCCAAACTTGCAGCTCTTGTGGGATGATCCCGGTCTGCAGTGGTCAGGACCTACCAAAAGAACCTACCAAGTGGTCAGGACCTACCAAGGAAGGAAAACTGGTGAACTGGTCACAGGGCCATGGGCGGCCAAGCCTCATTGATGCATGTGGGGAGCGAAGGTTGGCCTGTGTAGTCCAATACAATAGAAGATCTATTGTAGCTGAAATTGCTGAAAAAGTGAATGCTGGTTCTGATAAAAAGGTGTCAGAACACACAGTGCATTGCAGTTTGTTGCGTATTGAGCTGTGTAGCCGCTGTCAGGAAAGGAGTCACCACTGGTGGTGCTGTGGCTCACTTGCTCTGTGGGCTGCAGTACCAGCTCTTACCAGAGGGTGCTTTCAGCAGCCAGGGTCTCACTCCTGCAATCAAGCCATCATCTGAGGCTGATTGCAGGAGGTCTATTTAAGCAGGACCAGGCCTGCAATCAGTGCCTTGGTGTTTGTTTCCCATGAGCCCCTGTACCTGGTATCCTGTGAATCTTCTGTTGCTGACCTCTGCATTTTTGCTGACCCTGCTGACCATCTCCTGTTTAACCCCTGGCTTGCCTGACCATCCTTCTGCCTGATCCTCTGTACCGCACTGCCCATGAGTTACTGAACCCGGCTTGTGACCCTGACCATTCTCTGCCTGCTCCTCCGGTACCTCGCTGCCCGCACGTTGCTGACCTGGCCTGCCTGACTACGCCTTATGCTACCCAGATGATCCATCCATCCCGCACGGATCTGTCCCTGTTACCAGGTCTGCCAGCCTCTTCACGTCAGGCTCCTTTCCCCGCACACCTCTGACGACACTCTCTACCATTGCCGGAAGTACTCATGGGTCGCGACCTGGTCTCAGTCTGCTCCAAGTCCATCCCCACCATCAGGGGCCCTGGTGAATAAGCAGATCGGGACTTAGACCCCGCGCCCTGAGGAACCCCGTGCTGTGGGCTGCTAGAGACACCGCCAGGCGGTGCTTAACAGTACCAAACGCCCTGGCTGACCATTCCACCTCTCCAGCCCTGACTACATCTGTGTTCCAACACATTTCTGGTCATACCCGGATCCCTAACAGCCGCAGACAGATCAGGGTGCCCATACTTACTCGTGTCCACAGCCAAAAATGCAATAAGCATGTGAGCATCAGAACTAGACCACCTTTGACGTGTTGACTTGGCCTACAATTTCTCCTGATCTCAATCCAATCAAACTTCTGTGGGGTGTCCTGGAAAAAGAAGTCTAATCCATGAAGGCCTCTTCTCGCAACTTACAGGATTTAAAGGATCTGCTACTGACGGCTTGGTGCCAGATACCAAAACATTCCCTCAGAAGTCTAGTGGAGTTCATGCATCAAAGGGTCAGGGTTGCTTGACAGCAAAAAGGAAGCCTACTCAATATTAGGTGGGTTGTCATATCGTCATGGACAAGAAAGTAGTGGAGCTGCTCTTGGCAAGTGATCATTTTCAGACTTAGACCCAAAAAAACAGATTATTTGCTCCTCGTGGAAATTTTATATGCCTTCATTTATATATGATTCCTTTCAATGATTGTTTATGAGAAAATCAGTTTAAAAAACAGAAAACCTTTGCTGTCATTGGGCCACATCTATATTTTAATGGCACATCCATCCATGTTATTCTGCCATCTGGAATTTTCAAAAAGCTCTTACTGCCTTTCCCATTATTGTCACATCCATCCAACCATTAATCTATTCAGTCATCCCTCCATTCATTTATTCCAAAAATGCATACATCTCATTCTGTTGTCTCATAGAACTTTCAAAAAAGCATTGACTGCACTCCACATAGGGCTGGTAGCCAAAATATTGCATGCAGAACTTCTAGATAACTCAATACAATGCAGAATATTAGCAGGAATGAGTCCTAAAAAAATAAATGTCCATGGATATTGGCTGTGTTGGAAAGTTCTGTACTGTTCCCAGTGTAAATAAGTCCTTCTATAATGACCATTATGACATTGTTTCCATAGAGTGTTTGAACAGTGCACAATCATTGAATGATGTTTTTCTGTGGAAAGATGTCTACTACAGAATTGGTTCAGAGAATATTCAATAATAATTGAATAGCTCTAGTTTTGGGGTCTGGCTTATTTTAGTTGACCTTGCTTGATCTCTCACAGCAGCAGTATTAAAGACATAAATGCAGATCATTGAATGAAAAGTCTATGTAATATGTTAAGTATATGTTCATCTGTATCACGGAGGAACACGAGTAGAGAAAAGAAAAGGTCATATAGCCTGAGACTATTACATTTATCTGCTGTTTGCATATTGCTCATGATCTGCGCTTCTTGGCTGATGGCATTAATTTTTCAGACTTTTCTGTCTTCACATTTCACTGCTTGTTTTTCATCACATGAATAAATTAAGCCCTTTTAAGCTGAATTTTAACTGACTCATATATTTTGTTTTAGAAAGTGATGCTTCTACTTAGGGAATAAGTACATTCTATTATCACATTTTTCTTTTATTCATTTTTAAATTGCCAGTAAACTACATGGCATCTTTTTATTTTTTACACTTAAGCATTTATTTCATGAGATTTTTAGAAATGCCATTTATTCATCAATCAAGAGGAACGTTATCAGGTATCAGTTCATGTGCAATTGGGATTTCTTTTTTAAACAATTGGCTTTTATTCTGAAAGAAAAAGCAGAACATATGAGGCATTACTTTTTTTTATCTGAACTCCGGACGAAACTCTACAAAAGGCCACATTGTATTCATGACCAAACTTTTTTAATGGTTCACAGAACAAGGCATTTTGTAACTGGACAAGAGGAGAAAAGCGGATGAATGAAACAGTGGCTTCCCTGGGCGGAAGCCATGGCTCTTATACATATCAAAAAGCAATAGCTTCTATTTACAGTCCAACACACCAGCTCAAATATACATTTTCAAATTAAAAATGTGTAAATACACTGTATGTTTGTGCTTGAAGTTCCTCTTTTAAAGAGGCTTAGAATATGGATGTTTTCAGTGTGAATCATGTATTTCTCATAACTTTTGATTATGTGTAATACTACTTTTCATCATATTGTAAAAATTGAATTAGCCGAACTACATGTACAGCAAGTGCTAAATACCATACAAATATAATCAGAGACCTGGGTCTTCCCATCTCTAAAATCCCCAAACCCCTGCCGAGGGATGTCTCCACCGAATGGTGCAGGCATTTTAAAATATTTACTTTTGGGATGTCTCTTTAATATACTAAAGCTTAGAAATGGAGGTTAGGCATTTTTTTTAAATTGATAAAGTTATTGTTTTCAAATCAGCAGAGATATGTAGCTTGTTCTTGAAAGAGCATATTTCTTTTCACCAGAAGTGATGCAAGGAAGGCTCCGGCCAGCGCGACATCATCAGGAGAGGCCTCTTGATGATGTCACACTGATGAAACGTGTTAGATGAAGCCTTCCTTGGGTCACTGCTGGTGCATCATGTCTGGTCCATGGAACGCAGGAGCGTCCTGGACATACAATTAAGCGCTGTTGCTTGTATTTGCATGCAAGTCTATACATCTTGTAAGTGTGATTTTATTTTGTGAGAATATGTTTTAATAAATGGTATAATGCTATAAAAAATTTCTCTCTGGTTCCTTCTATATTCTGTGGTGGTATGGAGGCGTAAGGAGTGGATAAGAGACCCAGCATTGGCGGAGTATAATATACCTGGAGGACAGCAGTGGTTAACAAAAGCGCTAGTGACCAACTTTTTCATAGGGGGTCCTGGAACTTCAGTGAGTGGGGTCCACTGAGGGGGAGCACGAGTGTCCCATGAAGTGGGAGGATTCTGCAAAACAGCACTTTATATTTGGAGCATATATTGCAAAGGACTGAACTATTCTAAGCAGTCTTAAAAGGACTGCACTATTTGAAACACTTTTTATGAGGATTGCACTATTGAAAGTGCCCATTGAATATCAAGCATTGTAATGCAGGATTGCATACCATCTTGATGTAGTTATATTAAAGTATATACAGTGAGGAACAGAAGTATTTGAACACCCTGTGATGTTGCAAGTTCTCCCACTTAGAAAGCATGGAGGGGTCTGAAATTCACATTGTAGGTGCATTTCCACTCAGAATTTAAAAAAAAATTCAGGAAATCACATTGTATGATTTTTAAAGAATTTATTTGTCTTGCACTGCTGAATATAAGTATTTGAACACCTGAGAAACTCAGTGTTAATATTTGGTACAGAAGCCTTTGTTTGCAATTACAGAGGTCAAACGTTTCCTGTTGTTCTTGACCAGGTTTGCACACACTGCAACAGGGATTTTGGCCCACTCCTCCACACTGATCTCCTCTAGATCTGTCAGGTTTCGGGGCTGTCGCTGAGCAACACGGAGTTTCAGCTCCCTCCAAAGATGTTCTATTGGATTTAGGTCTGGAGACTGGCTAGGCCACTCCAGAACCTTGATATGCTTCTTACGGAGCCATTCCTTGGTAGTCCTGGCTGTGTACTTCGGGTCGTGGTCATGTTGGAAGACCCAGCCACGACCCATCTTCAATGCTCTGACTGAGGGAAGGAGGTTGTTGCTCAAAATCTCACAATAAATGGCCCCATTCATCCTCTCCTTAATACAGTGCAGTCGTCCTGTGATGCTACAGAATAGCACCCCCAAAGTGTGATGTTACCACCCCCATGCTTTACAGTAGGGATGGTGTTCTTGGGATGCAACTCATCCTTCTTTTTCCTCCAAACACGACGAGTGAAGTTTAGACCAAAAAGTTCTACTTTGGTCTCATCTGACCACATGACTTTCTCCCATGCCTCCTCTGGATCATCCAGATGGTCATTGGAAAACTTCAGACGGGCCTGGGCATGTGATGACTTGAGCAGGGGAACCTTCCGTGCAATGCATGATTTGAAACCATGACGGCGTAGTGTTCTACCGACAGTTACCTTTGAAACTGTGGTCCCAGCTCTCTTCATGTCATTGACCAGTTCCTCCCTTGTAGTTCTGGGCTGATTCCTCACCTTTCTTATCATCAGTGATACCACACAAGGTGAGATCTTGCATGGAGCCCCAGTCCGAGGGAGACTGATAGTCGTCTTTAGCCTCTTCCATTTTCTAACAATTGCTCCAACAGTTGATCTATTTTCACCAAGCTGCTTGGCAATTGCCCCGTAGCCCTTTCCAGCCTTATGGAGGTCCACAATTTTGTCCAGAAGCTGTAAGCATCATCCAAACGTTAACAGATATCTGCTACATTTTCTGTAAGTGGCTCCGGACAGCTGTGCTTACCCGTTCGGATTGGTTGGACCTTGCTGGAACTTTCTGTGAATATACTGTTCAGTTCTCATCTACCTTGGCCTCTTTGTGATCTCTGTTCACCGACACACCACTCTGCACCCTACGCAAATGCATATCAGAAAACCAAATTCCACTTGCCACCTCTTCAGAGAGCTACAGAGAACAGACCGCCTTATTAATGTGGATGGCATTTGCTATTCTTTAGATTCCTTTATATGAATTACCACCAAGATGTGCTATGCATGTTCCTTACTTTTTTGCTGAAATTGTTCAGAAAAGGTCTTGGCCAGCATTGACTAAGACATATCCTTAAAGTCTCTACAGCTTTACATCTAAAGGTGAGTGAACAACCAATTGACACCTGACACAACACTAATCTATTTCAGTGACATTTCTTTTTTCCACCTGTGCAGGTAATTTTATTTATTGGCTTCTTCCCACTGCTTCCATGGCCCCCTGCCAGCTGTTGTCAAGTCAAGCATGTCAAACACTTGTTGCCTGAAAAGTCATTCAGGAGTGAAGTTAGGATGTACAAAGATACTCTGCGAAAGGAACTACATTTTATATTGACAAAACTACTGTTTTGTTCTGTATTTCACAATTTAATTTGGAGATCAAAATTACCTAGCCAATGTAATTTAAATTACCACCTTTTTTGCAGGTAAGTTAAAGTGTAATGCTGAGGAGGTGAGGGGCGGGGGAGTTAAAGTGGAGAAGGATTAGACTCTGTAAATGTTTTGTTGCTGTTTGTTCTAATAAAAAACGTGAGAGGGCGTTAGCAAGAAAATGCAACTATTCTTTATATTTACAGTATTTGATGATTCCCTCCAACACTCTTCACAATTGGTATATTGTATCTCTTGTTACAAAGAAATAAGTGTTTCCTATGCACTTCAGCTCCTTTTAGTGGCCATACAGTGGTACATTACTGCTTACATAATAAAAAAAACTTTTTTTTCCCAAAGAGAAATAGCCTAAAGAATATCAGTTTCTGCCCAATTCAACCAAACATGAATGTATGTGCAGATTTGCTAGACAAGTGGCTAAGCAAATGTTTTATAAATAGTCTAATGCTTTGAAAAATCAAAAGCCTGTAAGCATGAAGTGTTTATTTAACAAGATACAAAACAAAGAGATAAATACATTTTTCAGACTACATAAACTCTTTCATTGCTTAAAGTAATATTAAACCCCAAACCAAAAATGTAATACTGTATATTGCAGCTTACCACTTTTTAGATATGGTGGCTGCATTCATTTTCTTTGGGTAGGTTCACACCTATGCAGTTTGCGTTTGATCCATATCTGCAGTGCTTTTTGTGATGAGTTATGTGTTTTTGCACATGCGTTTTTGATGCATTTTGCAGTTTCTTTTCTTGTTGCTAGGCAGATTAAAATTCAAAATGCATCAAAAACGTGTATAAATGCAGCAATTATTTATTTTCAAACTTTTTTTTAACAGAAACAAAGAAAAAAAATTTTTTTTTTAAATTTTCGGGTTTTTTTTGTTCATTTAGCAAAAAATAAAAACCCCAGCAGTGATTAAATGCCATCAAAAGAAAGCTCTAGTTGTGTGAACAAAATGATTAAAAATTTAGTTTAGGTACAGTGTTGCATGACCACGCAATTGTCATTCAAAATGTGAGAGCGCTGAAACCTGAAAATTGGCCTGGACAGGACGGGGGTAAAAGTGCCCGGTATTGAAGTGGTTAATACACTGATAACAACAGTTTATATAGCGTAAGTAGACTTCATTGGTTGGGGTGAGCTTTTACTATAATCTGCAAGTATGCACAGAATTCTTGCAGATTATGGCAAATACTTCCTTCTGTGCTGTCCTCCCTCGCTGATGGATCCAAGCACTTGTCAATGCTGCTCCCCCATCTCTACTGCTAATTCTTAAGGGTCCTACTGTGATCTTCTTCGGAAATATGGCATGCACACAGGAGCTACACCATCCCCAGCACCTGATACATTCTTGGCATCTTATACATGCCAGGAATGGGCCAAAAGTGCACACTGCAGGCCAGGGGCGGACTGACAACTCATGGGGCCCCCGGGCAATAGGGGATCATGGGGCCCCTGTGTCCTTGCCCAAACTCAAAAAAGCCTATGAAAAAGGTACCAGGGGCATCTCATGGGGCCCCCTACTGACCCCGGGCCCTCGGGCAGTGCCCGAGTTTCCAAATGGTCAGTCCGACCCTGCTGCAGGCATATGTGCTGTGCAGTGTACGCAGAAAATTATTATTATTATACAGGATTTATATAGCGCCAACAGTTTGCTCAGTGCTTTACAATATAACGGGAGACAATACAGCAACAATGCAGTTCAATAAAAGAGGGATAGGAGGGCCCTGCTCCTTGGAGCTTACAATCTAGGAGAAATCTAGTTGTAAACAACATAGAAAGGAAAAACCAGGCATCCAACACACCCAAATGTGTGTTAGATGCTTTGGAAGATTTTTTTAGCAGTGGTAAAACAGGCAAAAACAAGGTGAAAACAGAGGCAAGGACAGTCAAACAGATACAGTATGTATTAAAAGTATTCTTTTACAGTAAAGCCTTTTTCCAATATTTTTCCAGGTAGCAACAGAATCGCTTAAAGCAAACTTTACCGTGGAAAGATGTGGAACCACAAATAAAACCAACTGACGTGTATGTAGAGGGGACCACAAAAGATATCCAAAGAATATTCATGTATAAAAAAAATTCAGACACCAATGTATTTTGTAGATAAATAGATGCCCATCTGATTAGAGCTACAGGAACTAAAGAAATAGTGTATAAATAACATTAATTAAAATTAGCATTGATGCAGACTTTTTTCATGCCAGAATTTTCTTTTGATATCATTTGTGGTGCTTGTTACACTTGTGTTGATTAGCAATTCTGCACTAAGCTACCACACCAGAAAAGGATACATATTTTCAAAAAAGTGACTTATTTTCAGTCCAATGGGATATGAAAATGACAATCATATAGCGGAAATAAAATTCCTTATCCTGGCATTAAATATTCCTGAATTGAACATTATTAATCAGTCTTACGTTTAGATTACTTTTATTCCATGACTTCCATGAAACAAACCATCTCACCTATACTTTGTAGAATTAAAGTCAAGGGAATGTAACTGGCACAATCACTTCTGTCAGCAGTCAGGGGATGAAGATTTCTCTTGGGGTATATTCACACCAGATGTGGTGGGACTGCATTGGGCGGCTATTCCAGCCAGGGGTGGACTGACAACTCATGGGGCCCCCGGGCAATAGGGGATCATGGAGCCCCTGTGTCCTTGCCCAAAATCAAAAGAGCCTATGAAAAAGGTACCAGGGGCATCTCATAGGGCCCCCTACTGACCCCGGGCCCTTGGGCAGTGCCCGAGTTTCCAAATGGTCAGTCCACCCCTGATTCCAGCATATCCCCACCGCATGACAAGGCAAATGTCTTGCTTTGCTATGGTGTGTGCTGAAAAGTACTGCATGTGTACTTGCACCATACAACAGGCAATTGAACTTTTTGAAACGTCAAAAAAAAAAAAAATGAACAGTGCGTTGCGCTGGACCCCACTACATATCAATCACTGCATTGTAATTCAGCAGCTGGTGTGAATGGACCATTACTAATGCATCTTTATGTAAAACCACTGGCTTTGGGGCTGGCTTGATCTCCAAAAAAATGTAATTCACTATAATAGTCACTAAGATATTTTAACTACAAACTATTTCATGAAACTAATTGCTGTGGTTGTTTTGGTTGTGTGTATGATTCAATGCACATTTCAAGAAGGCTAT